>NW_017535719.1:318252-329105 GCF_001853355.1 Bactrocera latifrons | reverse complement strand
GTTAAATATTGTTGAAATCCGCTTATAGAAAAGAGTACCCCTGCTTTTGTGGTGAAATCCACTAATAGAAAAGAGTACCCCTCCAAAAAATGAAATATCGTAAATTTGGCAACGCGGTGAACCTTCTCTATATTAAACGTTCTCTGTACAATGCTCGCGACAGACTGCAAACGACATCTGTCAAATATTAAAATACGCACGTTCTTATGGACGGACCTATTTTGACAGCTGCACGACTACACGACGGCAGGCCGACAGTTGTCGTTCTCGCTAACTTCAATTTTATCCTATATTTGCCAACGACAGTAGGACGACAGTAGARTTGACAGTAGAATGGAAGATAGAGAGATGATGTAGAGTGGTGATGCCACTAATATGTTAAATGTAAAATTATTCACAGCTCTAACAAACTTGAAGYTATTTTACAAATAAAAGCATAAAATAGCTCTGACACATCATTTGTAATAACAATTGATAATTTGAAATKAATAAATTTACCTATTTATTTATTTTTTGCATAAAAATTTTCACTTTGAACAAAATATCAAAATTTCATTCAAGTGCAAGGTACTAGTATGGCCACAACGAAATTGTGTACATGCAAAATGGACAACTGCGTTGTTTTGTGTACATGCCGGCCATTGTTATGTAGCTGGCCTCTCACAAACGTTCATGAAGTAGGTTCACCACGCGATTTTCAGTTCACTGTCGTTCTGCGCAGCTACGTCACGGTTGACCAACAATCAATCAGCTGATTTTCAGTTGTTTATTTTTCTTTGCAATAAGAAGCAATTTTGTACTGCAGGCATACAAAAACATGAATTTCATCAAAAGTTAGCTTCAATATAAGTGAATATTAATAAGAGATATCAATACAAGTGAATATTTTATAGTGAACATTTACCTACATATTMMTTTAATTGTATTGTAATTATTGTAATTCATTGTATTATTTAATTTTGTCTCTTTGCTGTGTTTGTTTCAACCATATACATTTATGCAAACAAAAAGATTGAATATTTTGTGACCAAGTATTAATTTATTGCCTTATTTAATTTAATTTTTTTGCTATACATATATTCAATTAAGTTTTTATTCAAGGAACCAATTCTAAAATACATTCTAGCTCTGAAAAAGAATTATTTTACTTTTGAGCTACAATTTACAAAATTACTTGAATATATATGCAAATCAGTACTATTTATGCTTTCAAATACTGCTTGCAAGGCTCTCATATGCTCCATCAACATATCTGTTGGTTTTGAGAGTCCTCCCTCAGAAAGGTGATCCACCCAAATATAAAACGAACAATTTTCTGAATTGGCACAAATTTCTGGGTTGTCTTAACCAAGTTTGTGGCTGCCACATTCTCAACTCCGTCGTTGTTGAGAATCTCAAGTCATCTTTTTTTCAATTGGGTCAGTGGAATTTAAATCAACTGACACACGTTGAAAAATATTACCTGCAAAAATATACTAAACATGCATATATGCGTATAAATAAATGAAATAAATAGTTAGTTAAGAATAATATTATAATTAGGATAGGAAATAGTGGTTAGTATCCAAAAACTTAGTTTTATGTAAGTACATATGTTAACATCAATACATTTTTATATAAGAATGTTTTCTGTAGTTTTAGGTTTATAATACTATGTACGTTTAATATTTTGATAATTACCGGTTAGAGATAAGTAATTCCCTTCTAATTTGGGGTGTTGCCGACTTCAACATTTACCTGTGGAGATTCCATATTGCTTATTGCTTACAATATATTTAATACTTATTAGTTTGCCATATATTGTAAGCAATAAGCTGTCACTTCAGCAGTTTGGCAGCGCAGTTTTCATTTCTATGACAATTTCGAAGAGGCAACATATCCCATTTGCACACATGCCGGTTTTCGTTTCGGTAATATGAAATTTAGTAGAGCGAGTATTAAGACGACTGTATTATATTATGAAAATAAAGTACATTTTCAAAAAATAAATAATATTTAGTTTCATATGGTTAATGTACAAAAAATTATGCACATTCGATTGGGCATGAGCGAAGTCTTAAATTTAATACAAGCATAAATCAAAATATCACTGCTCATATTAAATTTATTATTTTAATTGGTATATAAAATGTATGCTACAATTATTATATGAATTCTTATTTTTCGGGGAAATACATTTGTAAAAAAAGAATACTTTTTATTTTCCTTATAAAAGATTTAACCAGTACAAGAGCTCAAAATATGCGCCCGACGGCATTTGGCAATGTGAGAAAAAAAAATTTTCAAAAGCTCAAAGAACATCAGCTCGAACCTACCTACCCTACGCCTTTGCGCAAATGATTATGTTATGATAACAAATGCCCACATACAGATTTGGCAATGGCAATAGCAATAGATTTGACAGTTAGTAAGACAAAGATTTTATCCTGTCGAGATGCCCCGTAACTATTGATATTTGTTCATTACTGTTTGGTTAACCATTGGAGCTGAGTTTTAAAGTGAAGTTATTCTGATTACTGCACAAAAAGTTTCTAATTTGCAATGCCGCATTTAATACAAGATTCCGTAAGTAGAATATATCTGGCTATGCCATTTAATATTGTTTGTGTTCAGTATTTTAATTACAGTACACCCATGGTAGGACTTTAAATCAAGTAAAATTGTCTTCATTACGAAAAAATGTATTTTTAGTAAAAAAGATTACTATGTCACATTTTGTAAAAGATTCAGTATGAGAAATATAATTTGCGTTAGTATTATTTTATAGCAAATGTGCTGTATATTGTGTACTCTTTAACCTTTTACATGATGGAGTAGATATGACATCATCCTTTCTTAAAGCTTTGTAAAACTTTTTTAAATATATACATATATCGTATATAAATGAATATTCCAAAGAATTTACATAACGACACATAAATTTTGTGAAAATAATTCCAAGTTTTATAAACGGCGCCGTGATGTATAAATTATTTATTTATGTAGCTCTCAATTAGAACTTATATATTTGGGGTACTCATAACCCGTCGTAAAGCATCGTAAAATTATAAGTTTTTACACTTGTTTAAAAAAACTGTTGTTGGATTTCATACAAAAATTAGTACACATTTACAATTCTGAATGCTATGTTATAACCCCAATTATTACAATGATTTTGTGATGTTTAAATTCATAAGAAAAAAACATATATTTTTAATTACTGTTTATTCATTTAAGATGTAGGTTGTATACATACAAGAGTATATTTTGCATTATTTGTCTTATTTATATATACATATATTTAATTCAGTTCAACGAATTGTTGGTCAAAACTTTATTTGGTATAAATTATATACTAACATAATCTTAGACATTAATACATTTTAATCGGGTTTTCTTAAGCACTAAATGAGATTGACCACATTGAGTTGTAATTTGCCTTGTGTCAAACTTATGAAATTATTGTATAATTAAAATTTTACTAGTCCACTAAAGAGAGTATGTTATTATAACAAGATTAGATTAGATCAAATAAGATGCATGCAAGTCGACCTTTGGTCAATTGTGCCGTCCATTCTCTGCGTAACCTCATTATACCTAAGCGCTCTAAATATTAATAACGCGCTTATCCTAATTGAGGTGACGTGGCCTCTTTTCAGATATATGCTTTTGAGGTTTTGATTCATAATTCTTTCAAATTGCAGGACCATTATGCTCCATAACTTATAGTTTTTGAGATATTTGCATTTAAAGTTCAAAAATTCGACAATTCAAAAAGCATGTACATATCTCCTATTTATAATAAATTCTACACTTATAAGTTTAACTCTTATATCCAGTAACACTTCACTAATTCGTTTCTAACCATTTATTTTATTTTATATAGTGCAAAAATACCTTTTATTCAATATTAAATTTTGTATAATTTTTTTATATTCACACATTAACAAAAGGGTTGCATTCTAACAAATATCCAGTGTTAGCATATGTACATATTTTAAAAAAGAACAACACGAAATAAAGAAAATGTTATTAGTTTATCGCATAGAATAAAAAAAAATAACATCAATGTAGGGGGACCTCCTCTACATACCCATTTTAACCCCGAAATCAGGGGATGCTATTCTAAAATTTATCCCTTTCAGACCTAGGGATATTTTTCTTAATAATTTCGCATTAGACGTTGGAATACAATTTTTTCTGGAAATATATGCCAAAATTAACCTGAAAAACGCTTCCAAAGTGTCCATTTTTAAAAACAGGGCATCGCGTACTTGTGGTCTTTAGGTTATAAGCTGTAAAATATCCCCTCAAAAATAATACAGGATGATTCTTCAAATTTTTTATTTAACACAAAAATTTTCTAATACTTCACTATTTTATAAAAATCATTTTAACTTTAATTGTTTGAATAAAAGAAAAGAAAGTTAGGTTACTAAGAAATAGAAAGCAATTGTATATACTTTAATCAGTTACGTGTATGGTAATTTTCAAAACAGTCCTTATTTTTTGCTAGACTAAGGTTAACCTTACTTTTTTGGCATCTTCCTTCGACTTCAACAATTATTGCTATAAACCCTCGGCGGATCATCTGAAATTGAAGGCCAGTGGTCATTGCGATGATCATCAGGTGCATCATGAGGTCGATATTTTGTTCCGTAAAAGTCTTCCGGCAATTTAAAGGGTTCAACCTGATCAKGAGCTTCGAAGTAAGCTGCTAGTACAGTGCCAAGCTCCATTTTGAATGTTAGAAATGACTTGACTTTGGACTTTGGTAGTCCGGAAATCTTGCAGTCTCCTCTGTATTCCATCCATGAATTATAGATTGCCAGATCAAGAAAGTGAAAAAACACCTTGACAGTCCATTTCTTTATCCTCATTTTAATTCTGTAATATTCGAGCATTTGATCACACAAATCAATTCCTCCCCTAAACATGTTTTAGTTTTCAATTACTGAAGGTATGTCAACGGGCAACCGGCGTTTCAGATTTCTATTCCTCCTCTCAACTTCACCAACGCGGTCCTTTCCACATTTACTTGAAGCAGCTATAACCGCATACAAGATTTTTTAATCCAATAGGCCGGAGTTTTGATCTGATTACTTTCCGAGCAGGGCATCTTCCAGTGAATGGAATCATTTGCTCGTCAATCGAGTAGTTTGTTATGGGTGGTGATTTGACTCCAAGTATGCCATTCACGGGGAGGGAGTCGGTTGATGGATCCATTGTGAATGGCGGTCAGTGCCTGTCGGAAGTCTGTTGCGTCCGAGGTCCTGTCGGAAGTCTGTTGCGTCCGAGGTCCTGTCGGCGTATTGTTCGATGTCGTCGACGTGATCAGGGAATGACCTCTTGATGCTCCTAGGAGGCGGTTCCGCTCCAAGCAGATGACTGCAAGGATGATTTCTACGAAAACATCCCAGCAGGAACTGGTAGTTTGTGATATCAGTTGCTAATTCATTGCAGCGCTCCCTAATCATGCCTATGATGGGTTGTATTCTCCAAAATTTGTTAGTGGAATCTGGAACAGAAAAGTCAACAAAGTGTGTCTGTCCGTAGTTGGAGAAATTTGTCTCGAGACATTAAATTAAATATGGCACGAATTTTGCATTCATTTGACCAGTACATTCATATAGCAGGGTAGCCGAGGCAGCCCATTATGATTGCACACCCGTAAAATCGTTTTATATCGGCTGTTACATAACGCGCCTTTTCACCACGATTAGCCAAGACGTACTTTTTGATAAATTTCACCACATTCTCATAGTGGTATTTCGGAAAATAATTATTTAAGTATTCTAAAGGTGTCTTCACCCTTATTTGATTTTGTCAACCATAACTTATAGGATATGTGTGTTCGGAAAGGGTGCATTTTTCCAAATTTCTCTCCTGGGGTGGGGTTTAGGTATAGCGTTGTTGTTGTTGTTGTAACGGCARAATYCTGCCGAGTTGACAGTCCTTGGCCGGATAAAAATCCGGGTCCGTTCCGGTTTTCGTAGACCCGACTGTCGTGGGAATATAGTATAGCGTTCGATGACAGTTGTATCACCGGTGTCCCCGCGAAGTTTGATTGTTGAGCTTCTGGATCCCCTTCATCGTCATCTGTACTTTTATCGCTTTCTTCTCCATCGTTTACGTTAAACGGAAGTTTCATCACTGAAGTCTATATCAGATTGATCTAAAATGTCTAGGACTGCTACAACGTCATCGCTGTTGCCCAAGTCGAAAAATCTTCCTAGAAATTGGGAAGATAACACATTTTTGAGCATGCAACGAAACTCTACTCTGTGCCTGAATAACACAATTGTGATATCTGTATTTTACTGCCCTCCAATTAATAATAACTATCAGCAAATTAATTTAAATGAGCACAATCACTTGAGAAATTTTATGGTAACTTCAATCACTATCATAATTTTAGTTTTATATGTTTAAAAAGAATAAAAACACTCACCACTTGGACGCATGTCTAAGCTTGCTAAATTACTCYTTGAAACTAATAGCAGTAACAGTCAAAAACGCTACTGCCTTCCCCCTTTTCCTTCCTCATCGGCAAAATGTGTGCCCAGTGAAAAACGGCAAAAATGCAGAATTCAGCCATCTTTGTTTGTTTTCATTTGCACAATGTTGTCATTGCTCAATACGCATATATAGTTTTGTACACAGATATGTTTTCAATTACAATTTTTTATAATATAAAATATCAAAACTGAAAACAAACTATTAAAAATAGTTTATATATTTATAAATAATAGCATTCGACTCCAATTTTCAGTTATTTTAAGAAAATTTCAAATATATTGAACAAATTGAATTATAAAAGTTGATAATTACTACAGTATATAGATATTGGCAACCCTGGGTTGTGAGAGAGCAATCAGCTGACACGTTTAGACGGCAAAAACCAAAATGCTGTAGAATCTCACGTCATCCGACGTCAAAGAGAGAAGGGAGTAGCGTTTTTCACTGGGCACTTACATTGCGCGCCCATAAGATAGGTCGAATCAGCTGACACGACCCACGATTCTGCGTTTTTGACTGTTTCTGCTATAAAGCTTGTGATCCGCTATTTATCGTTCAAAAAAAAAATTTTTTTTTGCAGTTCTATTGAAAACAGTGCTCACAATCACAATCACTTGCTTGCAGATCTCACAATTGTTATAGCTGTGTGTGAAAGGGTGACCAGACATCTATTTTACACTTATATTTTGCACTTTTATATTCACTTACTTATTTCTTTAATTCGTTTTGTACACTTTCTTTTATATTCTATAGTGCAAGTTTGAATTAAATATGTAATTTATTATTCAATTGTATTTATTTCAGAACAACTAAAGAGTTGCAGTCTGTCAAATTAGGGGACTCGAAATAAATCTTTTTATTACCCGCCACTGGGGTGTGTCAAGTTTTTTTTGTGTGTGTTGATTCTGTTAATTTCATTCATGGTCACATTTGTTTTCAAATCAGCGACAAAACAAATATATTTAATACACCGATTTCATCGTTTACTTTATGTGCATTTCTATATACATATCTATATACGAGTGCATTGAAATCTTCCAACATGTGCACATACTGAAAGGTCTCAGAATGCTGCCGAGTTGACAGTCCTTGGCCGGATAAAAATCGGGGTCCGTTCCGCTTTTCGTAGACCTGACTGTCGTGGGATTTTTTAGCCGAGTTCGTCATTCGTCGTTTCGATTGACAAAACGACGGAACGCACTAAGCTGGTATTCAGTCTTATTGTTAACTTAGCGTTAATAAATTATTCCCATGCATTTTTATTTTCACGCGAATCTCAAAATTCGTATCACGAATTACTATATGGATAAAATTGTTATTAGAATAATAAATTTAAGAAAACTTCTAGAATGGGTAGCAACCTGAATTGGTGGTTACCTTATTTCTTTCTGAACTCGATTCCGAAGGTGGCCCTTATTATTTGTAGAATCGTATATTTTCATTCAGAACATATGCCCTTTGTGGTTTTTCTTCCAAACACCTTTCCTATATCGCGATTTTCGGCTCTACTGTCATTTTTMTTTTGTTAATAGGCCTAATTTCATAAAAAAGTTTTTAAAATCAAGTATTTAATCAATAGTCTATAAGGTATGTTTACATGTTACTGATTATAATTACGTTACTGATAATAATTATTTTGTGAACAAATTTCAAAGACTCGCGTAAAAAAAGTTCGTTTACGATTAGAGAAATTGAAATTGAATTTTTTCATGTGATTAATTGATTGAAAGATGAGGAATGCAACGCGACCTATGGTCTATTGTGTCCTCTCCTAAATCACATAGACTTACTTAGCTCCAGCGCATTAATGAACTCTAATAAAAAACCGGGTGCTAGTGAGGCGATGCGATCCCTATCCGGAAACATGGATCCAAGGCCTTAATCCTGCGTCTACAGACTGCTGTGCAGTCGATCAGCAGGTTATCCGGCGCTCCAGGCTCCCTGTCGCAGAACCGGCAGTTAGCGCAAGAAGATAGGCCCATGTTCTACAGATGCATATTCAGCTTGCGATGGCCAGTATAGCATGCGWCCAGTAGCCTGAGTTTGTTCCTGGGGATGTTTATCACAACTTTAAACCTATTGTATCTTCCAATTAGCAACTTGGCATGTCTCATACCGTGTGTTTGTTGTCAATGCTCTTACATGACAACTCCTTCCTTGCGGAGTAGCGACCTACCCCAGTAAAGTGTTCGGGTCCTACCATCTTGGTAGAGGTAGCGGAGCGGGCGAGCTCGTCCGCTAGTTCGTTGCCAGCTATACCTCTGTGATCAGGCACCCAGATTACTTGTACCTGGTTACGTTCCGCTAGGCTGTTCAGCCTTTCCCTGCACTCCTGCACTAGTAGCGATTTGATMTCGTAGGAGTAGATCGCTTTTAGCGCCGCTTGACTATCGCTGAGAATGGCTATTCGCTCATTGCAATAGTTGCATAAGCGTTTATTTCTACACACCGACTTATGTCAAAAACTTCTGCCTGTAAGATGCTCGGGAACTCTCTCATGGGTATGGAGAGCTTAGTGCGTGGGCCCACTTCAACGTGCTATTTCTCAACATCAGCTCGAGATTGGAGTCGTTCCACTCGTCCTTGCTGCCGAGGGTCACCTTAAACTTTTTCTTGAAGTTAACTGTTTTGGTAGTGCTCTCCTTCGGAAGGAGGGCTAATAGTATATTGCCACTTATCTTTTCCTTCGTCTGGGACGAGATTACCTTGACTTTGCTACACCCCTCTGCCGTTATTTGCGGAAGTGTGTGCTTACGTTCGTATGCAGACACAGGCTAGACGCTGTAGCTTCGATAGTTTGGTCTTTACCGAAGTCTGCGACGCTATTGAGGCGTTTCCTCCGATTCCCACGACAGCCGGTTCTACGTTACCGGAATTCACTCGGATTTCATCCGACCAAGGGCTGTTCTTTCGGCGATCTAACCCCGTTCAGATCGGTGAATGTTAATTTGTGTGTGTCATCACTAGAGCAACTCCTTGCAGCAGGGTTGCTCCGTATCCTCCTGACTCGTGCTGGTATTGAGTCCAACCCGGGCCCGGAGGAAGTCTTCTGCTGCGTTTGCGCGAAAAGGCTCCATCCAAACTYCWCCTCGGTCAGGTGCAACACATGCAATGGATGGAGCCATCTTAAGACCTGCTCAGGCCTTAAGACCCATAGGGAATGGACCACGCGTTACGTGGCCCCATGTTTCCTACTGCGACGCTAGCCTCTACGGCTGTGCAATCTACACATAGTTCGCGCGCTGCGCCGCCACCCACCTCAAGTGGCCAACAGAGGATCTCCACGGTCCGCCGGAGCTCAACTAGGCAACATAGCACCCAATCTGACTTGTCCCCCGCCCGTAAAGTATCGCGAGCGAGATAATGGTGGTGGCCTAACCTTCATATTTCACAACACCGTGCAGTATCGTCTAATTGATGAAGACATCGAACGCAGGGATACTATCCTAGAATGTCAGGGCATAGCTGTCCGGTCAGGTGCTAGGTGACTTTAACGCGCACCACGATCTTTGGCATTCCTGTCTGTCAAAAGACCGTAGGGGGATGGAGCTGGCGGAACAGATTAACGATTCGACATTCTGCACAATGAATGACGAAGCCCCACCAGAGTTATGGGCACTTGTAGTAGCTCGCCCGATATTACAATCGCTAGTGGTGGTCTGATAAATAGCATAACCTATGCTAACCCTCGCATCAGACCATCTACCCATAATTATCTCGATCGAGAAACCTGCCGATTTCGTTTCTGTGGACAACCGCACCTTCGTTAACTTCAACAAAGCTAACTGGGTCSBCTTCACAGAATTTACTGAGAGCACCTTCAACGCTBTACCCATTCCTACGGACGTATGCGTTGGCGAACGTCAAGTCCGCAAGGTGATCGCAGCAACTACCGCTCGCTTCATTCCAGCTGGACGAATAGCGGAAATCCGCCCCAACTTTGGGCTTGGTATAAGCTTTGGGCTACTGTCAAAGCTTTGTCCAACCCGAAGAGTCATGACGACCGAGTTGAAGTTCAATTYGATGGTAATGCCTCTTCGGACCTGAAGAAGTGCGCGATCTATTTTAGCCGGCAGTTTACACTGCACCCTTCGGCAGATAAAGCCAAACGATGTGTTAACCGACGGCTGCGCAAAATGCCAAACGACGGCGCGTCACTGACTTTCACCGATGAAGACGTTCAGAGTGTCATCAACAAAGCAAAATCTTCCAAATCCATTGGCCCTGATGGAATCAACATGCTAATGCTAAAGCATCTAGGCTCGACGGGAGTAAAATATCTCACCAAAGTCCCGATGTGTGGAAAATCGGAAGAGTGGTCCCACTACTGAAACCTGGGAAACCCGCCAACAAAG
>NW_017535719.1:298786-317467 GCF_001853355.1 Bactrocera latifrons | reverse complement strand
ACATCGACGACAACACTGATAACCCTCACCATCCCAACGGGGACTGATAACCGTTAAAACAACAACAACAACGCTATTGGCGCCCAGGTCACCGCCCCGTACGTGATGGTCGCACTATCATGGTGTACAACCACCTAACGATCCTTGACTTCCATCCCCAGGATTTTACCGCCAGTCGATTGCACACCACCACAAAGTAGAATCTAGCATGAAACTGAGGTTTTTTACACTGAGGATGGGAGGCGGGTGTTAGATGAGTTGGGTTTGTAGGGCATGCAAAGAGGTGGCCAGTATCATGCGGGGAATCGTTGCATGTAGGACATACATTGGCTATGTCAGGGTCAATTCTGGAAAAGTAGGAGTTTAACCTGCTACAATATATAGAGCGAAGTTGCGCTAGGGCCATTTGCGTTTCTCGCGGCAACTGGAGCTCTTCTTCTGCGATAGGTGGTGATTTGATTCCAAGAACGCCATTCACGGGAAGGGAGTCGGTGAAGGTGTTTATGGCTCCACTGTCAATGGCGTTCAGTCCCTGTCCAAAGTTAGTTGCGTCCGGTCCGATCCGGTCGGCATACTGTACGACGTTGTCGACATAGTCAAGGAAGAACCTTTTGATGCTCCTGGGAGGCGGTTCCGCTCCAAGCAGATGGAGTTTAAAGAGGAGTTCATTATGCTCCTTTACAGGAAGCATAATCGTCTCACTGTAGAGGTGTTCGATGGGAGACATCAGGAGGCATCTCGTCGTGGTCCGGAGTACAGTATTCTGGCACGCCTGAGTTTCCTCATCCGCTTCCTGGCGACCATATTGGTGTTGCGTAGTTAAGGACCAGCCGGCCGATTGCCTTGTAAGTTCCCAACAACGTTTCTTTGTCTTTCCCCATGTGCTGCCGGCTAACGAATTGAGGATCTTGTTGCAGCTCTGTACTTTGGCGATAATCGCGGTCATATGGGGAGAGGAGCATAGACTATCGAAGGTTACGCCTAAGATTTTAGGGTCATTGACAGTCGCAATTTTGACGCCATCGACTGCAATATTAAGCTCAAGTCTATACTTCTTCGTCCAGTACGTAAATATGGTCGAATTCCACCCCCAGGAAGGGGTGAATACCTGTTGCATGAGGAGGTCCCGGAGCACGGTAAGCTCCTTCGATTGGAGCGGCTCCGCCGGATAGGTTTGAGGCAGTATAGCCATGCGGATGCGTGGAAATTCAAACCCTCTGGTAGATTCGGGAAAGAAATCTCCCAGCCGTTCGATACCAAAAGAGGTTTCAGACTAGGCGACTCCCTATCGTGCGACTTCTTTAATCTGATGCTGGAAAAAATAATTCGAGCTGCAAAACTAAACAAAGAAGGATGTACCATCTTCTATAAGTGTGTACAACTGCTGGCATACGCCAATGATATTGATATCATTGGCCTTAACAACCGCGCTGTTAGTTCTGCTTTCTACTGATTGTATAAGGCAGCGAAGCAAATGGATCTGGGGATGAAATATCTCCCTGTCATCAACTTTAAATTTTCTTTAACAATGTTTGATATCACTACAACTAGTTTCAAAAACTAACGAGCAGTTTGATTTAAATAACTTAAAAACAAATTTCATAGAAATTAATAGTAATATTCATACATATATGGTATATAATTAATTCCTTTATATTTAAGCTTCCAACTAAGCTATGTGGTTTTTTCGACATAATCGACTAGAGCGGCATGTGTCTAAAAGAAGACATGTTATGGTTAAGAAGATTGTAATTGTGCATCAATTTTTATTTTTATCAAAGAAAAATAATTATAAACAAATGCGGATTGCTCATTTGTAATTAAAAATGAAAAGAAATATATTGAAATATGAGACGTGTTTCGTGTTTTTTGAGTATTAAGACTTACATTAAATTAATATATATCGAATTTTTATTTTATTTTATAGAATGATTTGAAGAATCAACTTAAAGAGGCTGGAGCGAAGTTAGTTGTAATTGATTTCTTTGCAACTTGGTGTGGCCCATGTAAAATTATCGCTCCTCGGCTAGAGGAATTGGCAAAAGAGTACGAAGGAAAAGTCGTTGTATTAAAGGTAGGTTACTGCATGTCTGTACTGTTTCCTATGGTGCACCGGCATTTTAATGTTAATATTTTTCTACGTAATATAAATAATATAGTGTTACTAATTTGTATTGATATTTATTTCTATTTTTTTTAATGCTTTGTTAACATTCGATGCATTCAAACATTTATAACTAACATAAATTATAGACTTATAATTTTTTGGAACTAAAATTAATAACACTGGATTTTTTCGGCGATCTTACCTCGTTTGGACTGTAAGTATTAATCTAAGTTCACGAATATGGTCGCCTGGATGCAGTGGAATGCATACAACACCTCCACAGTGAGACGCTTATGCTTCCTGTAAAGGAGCATAATGAACTGCTCTTCAAACAGTTCCTGCTAGGATGTTTCCGTAAGAATCACCCGTGCAGCCATCTGCTTGGAGCGGAACCGCCTCCCAGGAGCATCTAAAGGTTCTTCCTTGACTATGTCGACAACGTCGTACAGTACGCCGACCGGATCGGACCGGACGCAACTAACTTTCGACAGGGACTGACCGCTATTGACAGTGGAGCCATAAACACCTTCACCGACTCGCTTCCCGTCATCACCACCTATCGCAGGCAAAGATCTCTAGTTGCCGCGAGAAACGCGAGGTTAAACTCCTGCTTATCCAGAATTGACCGTGACATACCGAATGTATGTTCTGCATGCAACGAGTCACCGTATGATACTGGCCACCTCTTTGCATGCCCTACAAACCCTACTCATCTAACATCCTTCTCATTTTGGTCCGACCCTGTCGAAACAGCACGTTTCCGGTTCCTCCCGTTAGACGACCTCGACGACAACGCAAATGACCCTTACCAGCCCAACGGGGATTTGATAACCGTTAAAACAACAACAAGGTGGACCATGAACTACTTGAGCGGTCAGCAATTATCCGTACTGTTTTGAGGATAAAAATCTGAACTGATAAGAATTAAACAGGGGGTTCCGCAGTATGGTGTCTCCTCCCCGTTACTGTTTAACTTCTACATCTCGAAGCTCTCACATCCACCAGAAGGAGTTTCGATAACCTCGTACGCTGATGATTGCACGATATTAACGTCGAGCAATTGAATCGATGGCATGTGTTTAAAAGTAAACAGCTATCTCTCCGACCTTTCTCGTTTGTTCTTTGCACGGAACTTAAAACTTTCTCCTACCAAATCCACAGTGACCATATTCACGAAGTGGACGAAGGAGTATTGGCTTGAGCTTAATATTGCAGTCGATGGCGTCAAGGTTCCAACTGTCAATAATCCTAAGAATTTAGGTGTAACATTTGATAGTCTATGCTCCTCTCCTCATACGACCGCGATTATCGCCAAGGTACAGAGCCGCAATAAAATCCTCATGTCGCTAGCCGGCAGCACATGGGGGAAAAACAAAGAAACGTAGTTGGCAACTAATAAGGCAGTCGGCCGGCCGGCCCTCAATTACGAAACACCAATATAATCGCCTGCATCCAGTGGAACGCAGATAAAGAAGATTCTAACCTGCCGGAAACGCGAGTTACCCTTGCGCAGCTTTGTTCTGGATTAGTAGGTTAAACTCCTTACTATACAGAATAGACCCTGATATGTATCTCTAACATATGTCCTGCGTGCAATGAGTCTCCGACTGCCTTTATTCTTTATTCAGAATAGACCCTGAAATATCCAACATACATATGTCCTGCGCGGGAGGCCACGGAAACGTACTGTTCGGAGACTCGTTGCACGCAGGACATATGTATGTTGGATATATCAGGGTCTATTCTGGATAAAGAATAAAGGCAGCTCCTTTTCGTGCCGTCAAAAGCAGCTTTAAAATCGACTAAGAAGTGGTGTATGTCTATCTTCTTTTCACGGGTCTTTTCCAAGATTGAAATATATGGTCGGTTGTAGAATTTCCTGCCCTAAAGCCACTCTGATAATTTTAGTATGCTTTAGGCATCGGTTACTAGATCACTTCTGGGGGTTCAACAAGAGTATTCTCCGGTCTTGAAACTGTCTGTTAGTCGCAGAATTTTGTCATAGAATTTTCGTGTAATACCCCTGTCGGCCAGCTTGTCAAGCTCTTCATACTCACGCATTTCGGCCCCTCTTTTGCCGTCTGCAAAGGCGTCTTGCTTACCTCTTCAACTCTCGGAATCTATCCCCTTCCGCACTTGTTCTCTTCGATTGTGTCGTTGCGAGGTGGACTCGGCATTCCTCATTGTATCAACTGTTCTTTTGAATTTTTCGAAAACCAATAGTTTCGTTTCATATGGTTCCCTTATACCGAATTGTTGATGACTGCTCTCAGAGAGCAGGAGTGCAAGCCGAGTAGAAAATCGTTCCGCTGTCTGTTGTGATGGTAGCTTCTCGGCGTTGAAATTTCCCTCTGTTTGTTGACGTGACGTTTTTTGCTCCACAGATGCGGGTGCGCATCGCGGCTGCAACAGGATAGTGGTCCGAGTGGATGTTAGAATCTCGGAGCGTACGGATGTCTACAATACGTAATCCTGAAGACTATGAAAACTACCAAGAGCTACGTTTTCAATGGTCCTCACAAGCGTCTGGCCAGGCTCGTCAACTCATTACATAGTGATGTGGACTTCTATAGCGAATCACTCGGTGCCTTCATCCCGGATATCAAATCACGTCTACTGCAATATCCCTAGTCTCACCTTTTCCACTTCCTCCTTCCTAAGTTGCTATTCTTACAATTTTTGTTCAATTTGTAGTTTTATTTATACTGCTATTAAATAATATTCATTACTCCCTTTTAATTACATAAAAAATATTACATAATTTAAAATGATTTAGTTGTATAATGCCGTTTGGCGTATTTATACTTAAATAAATAAATAAATACTGGAGACGCGTCTTCCATCTTATATGGCTACTGTAGTCCTTCTCCCGTCCATCGTCAGTCAGTGATGTCAGTCTTCATTTTAGAAAGGACATTAACGACCAGGGCAGAGGCACTTTCCCAATTAAGGAACCGGACATTCCAGCTGCATGTTCTGAAATCAAAGGGCGGATTTCTTATCCGAGGCAGTTTATCCAAAACCCAGTGCACAAACCCTGTGGAGAGGATATTTCGCTTTCTCACTTTAGTTCGTTTTTAAACAGATGTTCTTAGGCTATCCAGAGGCTACTTGGTCTAGCACCGGCAGTTGTGAGCTGCATGACCTGACCACTTCCAAGTGAATGGAAATCAAAGAACTTTCCTCACTTGCGTGAACTGCTAAATATGACGCATCTTCCTGTATCTGCTCTTCCGATGTCAAAATTGTTCCTGGCAGCTTGAAAGCCATATTGGATAGAGAAGATATCTTCGGCACAAGAATAGCCAACTTGTCAATCACATACAACAACATTAGTATGTTAAACTCCTACTTATTCAAAATAGACCCTGACATACCTAATTGTCTTTTCACGCCCAGTGAAACCAACTCACTTAAGTGACGTCGATGATAGCTAACTTATTACTTCCACCTCAATAAGGGTCTAGAAACTCATTACAAAAACAATAACAGTATTAAGAGAACATTCATGACATTGGATACATTTTTTTAGCATGTATGCAGCAGAAGTTTCTCCCATCCTGGGTTGGGCTAAAAGTAGTCTAGTTACTAGTGGTTGCTCTTGTATTAATTAATTAATAATAAGTTTAATTTTTTAAAGACGATTCAAACAGGGTTACACACTCGCAATAAGAGCCCTTGCCCTTGATGAAAATCGAGATAATTCTGGTAACACAGAATTTGATGATTATTTTCAAAAACGCTTTTGCCGAGGAATTACTATTAAACGTTAGAAATAATACTTTTCTTTCGCAAAAATTCTCTTATAAAACTGTCAATCAATTTCAATGTGAACCATTGGTTAACTTGCCATCATGTCTCTCTACTGTAAAAATATTCCTTTCATGGCCCTTGACTGAAAACCGCTGAAGAAGGCGCTTGCATCTGTTGAACTTTATTTGCTTCAAGTAGGTTGTCAGAAGGTGACAAGTTAACCAATGGTTCACATTGAAATTGATTGACAGTTTTATAAGAGGATTTTTGCGAATGCGTTCGCGACAAGTTTTTAGCGCTGAATTGGTTCGAACCACGAGAGGACGACTCTTTCTCTTTCTGACATCGACAGTAGACCTTATGGAAAACGATCAATAGTGCAGTAAACAAACTCTCGCTTTCCAAAGTGAACAGACTTTTTGAATCTAACGCCCTCTGGTGGCGTCATCTACACATATGTCGACTGGTGCGTTGAAATATGCTATCTTTATCGATTGTCTAGTGAGAATTTCATCATTTGGAAATCAATTATTGCGTTTTAAGTGTCAGTATGTTTGTGTTATCGGTGCGAAAATGAGCTTCGAACAAAGAGACAACATTAAATTTTGTTTTAAAATGGGTAAAACTTTTACCCGACCTTTCAATTAATGAAACAAGTTTATGGCGATGATTGCCTATCCCGTAGCATAGTGCACAAGTCAAAAATCAGCATTGAAATTCATGGAAGTTGAATTGAACATCTCCAAAACATCGAGTTATAGCATTTTGACTGAATATTTGTACTTACGAAAGGTGTGTGCACGTTTTGTTCTGCACAAATTGACTGACAACCAAAAATTGCTCAGAATCCAACATTTGATCGACGCTTGTGGCCGATTGTTTGACCATCACATTTTAACCATTAACCACTCCCTGTATTCACCTGATGTGGCACCGTGCGATTTCTTCCTTTTCGGGAAAATGCATTTGCCCATGAAAGGAAAGCGTTATGCAGACGTAGAGGTCATTCAAAAGGATTGCACCGGCATACTGGCGGCCATACCGTCCAACGAGCTAAAACACTCGTTCGACATGCTTTTGGACCGTGCAAAAAGCTGTATTAAAGCAGGGCACTATTTGGAATAAAATAAATTGATTTTACCGAAAAAACATTTGCTCTGTTTTTTTTTTAAGTCCTGTTTACTTTGGAACGCACCTTGAAACACTTTTTTCCGCAAATTTTCTCTCGCTATATGCTTTATATGTAAGCTTTTCAACAGAATTTATAAGCAAGACTTAGTATATTTATTGAAACGCGAACACTATTTAAAATGTATGCATAATTATATTTTTCAGGTTGATGTGGATGAATGTGAAGACATTGCCATGGAGTACAACATCTGTAGCATGCCAACTTTTGTATTTATTAAAGGAAGTCAACAGATATGTTCCTTTGCAGGGGCAAATCCCGAAAAATTAGYTGATTACGTGGAGAAGAATGCATAAATTTAAATTCGAATTTATTGTATTTAATTTTTTTTTATGCTGTAAAGTTTCCAATTTTAATTTTGAACAATAAAAAATAGTAGTCTTTTGAGATCATAATCTAAAAAAAATTTTCAATTATTTATATTAAGTTTTCAATGTTATTATTTGGCACACATTAAAGAAGCCCATTGTTACACTTCTCATTCCTTGGCGCCTGGGATTATTAGAAAACTGTTAAACTAGGCGCCATTCTCATCGACAAAACCACAATTTCCTGCTACGGCCAAACATGCCAAGCTCAATTGCGGTGGAAAATTCGGCGATTACGTCAAACATTGACACCCAAGTTTTTCAGATTGTTTGCCGCTGGAGCTTTGTGGTTGTTGCACGTTATGCATTTTTTTCCAAACGGTGTTAGATCGCCGAAAAAGCACTTGGTTGGATAAAATCCGATTAAATTGCGTTGTACTGTAGTGGGAATTGTGCACGTTCAGCATCGTGCTGCGTGTTGTCAAGATAACTTCTAAAATGACAAAAAGACATGAAAAGTTGCAATAAGAGAACGACTGTTTTTATAATAAAATATAATTATTTGTAAAAGTTCTTGCGTATATCTTTCCATGATGAAATTGTAAACATTACTGAAAACAATGAAAAAAATTATAGATCATGACATATTAAAAATTGCGGAAAGCACACTTAGAAATCATATCATCCAATTCCAATGTTTTACCCATTTGCCATGGGATATAAGTCTAGCAGAGGTTTCCGTACTAGTGCCGCGATCAAAGTTAAAAGGGTTAACCAGTTAGGGTTACATTGCAGCCTGTCATGATTCGTTAATTTGGAATACAAGTCAATTAAATACTTTAATGAAGCAGGAGTATATTCGAGGCATAAGAGACTTTTGGCTGCTAGGTACATTTTAAATTAAATATTTTAATCATTATATACATATATAAATTTTATTTTTTCATAGGCGACGCTGGCTATGCTTAGAGCCTTGGCTACCAAAGGCACCTCCAGTGAACTCTCTATCTTAGAAGTCAGCTGGTACAGAGCAGTACTGGTAGATCTGTCCGCTCTGTAGGCACGCTGAGCCGCATGCAGGGGTGCTTTCTTAACCGCTTTCATCCTGACTTCATTGTCCACGATCTTCTCCATGGTTTTTAGTAGGAAAGACGTAAGGCTGATTGGCCTGAAAGATTTCGCCAACGAGTAGTCTCTCCTTCCTGCCTTGAGTATGAAGATCACCATCGCTATCCTCCATACTTCGGGGATGTACGCCATTGCGAGGCTCTCTCAGCAGCCGAACCAGGTGAAGCAGTAAAAACTGCTCAATTTGTTGTAACAGCGCCGGAAAGATGCCATCCGCTCCCGGAGACTTGAATCTCTCAAACGAGGCCATCGCCCAATTCATCGAGTTCGCCGTAAATTAGTCTTCCCGAACTGTCTCCGGGAAGTGCGGACACAGAAGCTCCGTGGCTCTGTCGTCCGCGCTGGTCGTAAATGTCCCACCACCTGGTTTAATTTCTATTTCTGCGTCTTTTGTGACCCTGGCGAGAGCTTTATACGACCGAGCCGTTTCTGGCGTGGTGGCGACATTCTCGCAGAATATCCTGAAGCTTGCCTGATTTCCAGACCTAAGCTCCTTAGTGCATAAGGTGAGATAGTTCCTGTATTCTGCCCAGACCACCGTACGTTTCGCTTTGTTAAACAGGCTACGAACTTTTTTCGGAGGTCCGCTAGTTTCTTTGACCACCAGGGACCGTTTCGTCTGTCTTTGGGCACTTTTAGGGGGCAACTGTTATGATAAATTTTAATAACAGCCCCGTTCAGCTCAGATAGCCTAATCTCCAGTCCTGGGCCTGAAACGCTATTATCAGCTGCAGCCGCTTGATACAGATTCATCTGGGTGATCTCCGTATTGACGGCCATTATAAAATGGGTTCGAGGAAGGGCAGATCCTCTTCCCCGCCGTCCATCGCGCTGCCATCCAGTGGGTCTCCTAACCCGTCGAGGAGTTCTTGCGTGGAGGGTAGCTTCGCTGCAGTGGAAGACATCGGGGAACTCAGTGGTCGCCGCTGGCACTGCCTGACTAGTCCTGCTTCCGCCGGGCTGATCCGCCGCCTCGTCCACCTGTATTGCTACTACCTCCGGGGCTGCCACAGTCACTGCCTGCTTTTCGATGCCCCTGCTTTGGTGAGTCATAGGCATAGCACCTCCCTTGCTCCTGGTGGCTGCAGGCTTGTGGGGCCGCATGATCACCGTGCTGAACCTGTAATACAGGCGGAAGCTCACTGCCCCGACGTACTTGTACGACTCGTCGTAAATGTACAAGTACAATCTCCAATCCTTCATGTCTCCAATTTCCTCCATTTTGCTGCCGACGACGCTCCTGGACGAAATGCTGGGCCCCGGTTCTGTTTTTTCATCAGACCTAGGGCGAACTCATAGGGTTTTTCCGCATCGGGGGAGGAACATTGTCATACTATGCATGATTGGCAAATCTTCCGCCCTCCTCGCGCAGAGGACAGGGGCCTTCCAGCCTCCCAGCTTTAGGGGGAAATCCCGCAGCCAATTGGCGGACGTCTCGTCCATGCAGTCGACTTGAAGCATACCTGCTCTGATCTCCATCCCCATCCTCTGAAAACCTCTTCCATGAGGAGGTCCTGGAGCACGTAAGCTCCTCCGGTTTTAACGACTCTGCCGGGTAGTTTTGAGACAGTACAGCCATGCGGATGCCTTTAACGGCGTCCGCATATCTGCGCCGCCCCTCCTGCATCCGGTGGGGAGCCGGTCCAGATGGTTGGCCTCCAGCTACCTTTGCTTTGCAGCTCCAAAAGGCTGAGGGGCTCCTGAGGAGTAATCTGGCTGCTCTTCCGCTTTGCGGTTTGGGCATACGTGTTCGAGGGTAGTGCCCTGTCATCGCCACGCCTGGCGGTCAATGTGGTACTGACCGGGCCACGGTTGCTGGTTCCGTTGCCTTGCGCTCGAGCTGACACATTCATGATGGCTCATTCCCTTCCTTTGCGGGTCGTCGCACCCGCAGTTAGGGGCGTTGCCCACCTCTTCTGGGCCTCCTCCTTCTACGAGCACCGTCAGGCTTTGCCTATGGTTGTGAGTCGCCGTTTTCCTTAGTTGTTCCCTTGTTTCCGTGTTGTCCGATTTTGTAGTTTGGTTTTGTTTTTAGTGCTCATGTTGTTTTTGCGACCCTTGGCTTAACAAGGTAAGCTGTCGGGTCTATTGTTTTACTGGAGAACTTTAATGGAGGTTCGCCACGCCAGAGCCCCTTCACGCGATAAGGCCACAGTTACTCCTCAATTCGGTCCAGTGTTTGGGAGGCTCCGTTAGATTACAGCCGAATTTACCTCCTGGGTGCAAATCACCCAATGGGCAAGGGAGTCGCATAACACCCGGGATTAGGAGGGGGTAGCTCTTGGATGGCGCACGCATGTGGCACCCCACATCCTGCCTGGGCAGTGCCTATCAGCACCATCCACGCCGGTTGGGGATGCCGAGTATGCCTTGCGCCTAAGCCCCTGCATCGCGGTAAGGTGCCATTTTCCATTCGCAGGGGAAAAGGTGGGCGATAGCCTCGCTTGTCAGCTAAAACAAATTGAAACAAATCCTCTTTCAACAACCAATGGATTCCTAACGTTTTAGTGGAATTTTCGTCATTGTAGCTTAATGACTTTTCAATGCAATTACTGTCGAAAAAATTTGGATGGTTCGAAAACCATTTCACTAAGTTTAATCCAGCCGAGTTTAATATTAGAATTACCTCACTTCTCAAAAGATCTAGGACTCAAAATTTTYGGATCCTGTTAATAAGTCATCAACATAAAAGTCTCTTTTAATGACCATTGAACCGAGTGGATATTTAAAAGTATTGGCATCACTGAGCATTTGCAAACACCGTGTTGCGAGAAATGGAGCAGGCGCAGTGCCGTAAGTTACGTTGTCGAAAAATTTGTATTTGCTCTTCGCACACAATAAGTTGACAGCAATACACTATACCGAAGTTCAAAATGCCGACACATCAAAATACCGACAAAATTTAAATATACAGCTAAAACAAAATACCGACAGATAAAATACCAACAAATCAAAACACCGACAAATGAAAACACTGACAAACCAAAATGCCGACATGTGAAAAATATTTTATCATCTCTGCCCTTATTTCTATCGAAGAACAGAAAGAGAATTCTGCTGACTAAGAGTTATGATCCTGAGCGTGTTCGTGGCCGGGGGCCGAAGGCCGCAGGGCCTCGAACGAACAACGCCTCATTTTCTTGATGTCGGTATTGTAATTTGTCGGTGTTTTGATTTGTCGGTATTTTTACTGTCGGGATTCTAAAATTCGAGATTTTGATTGTCGGCATTACATTATACACCCAAGTTGACAATTCCTATCTTTTTCGTGTTTAATTATTTGTCGATATATTTTTGTAATGTACCCTGCATACTTATGTAAGCGAAATCAAAGAAGAGTTGGGTATAACTCTTCTTGGATGGTTGGATCCACCATTAAAAGTTCAAACAACCCTGAGATGAAGATTGACTAGAAGCATCAAAGACAACACAGAATTTGTTTGCTGTTCTCTCGTGCCTTATAACGCATTGAAGCGAAATGAAGTAGTATGGCTCACTCGGGATCTTATTGTTCGTCGGGCTCATGTGACCCAGTGCTCTATATTCATTCATAAAGTCCAGATATATTTTACGAAGTTCTGGAGCTTTTAATCTTCTTCTCTCCAGGGCCTGAAACCGCCGAACTCCGGTTTCATAAGAGTAAAGGCCATACTTGAGTTATTTGCGAAATATGTTTCATACTCTTTTGTGAATTTAGTGTCATTTGAATCTGAAGGTAATTCTTCTAGGGCCCTACATTTTTTGACTATTGACATTAAGTCTTCATCAGCTTGGCATAATGTGCTATGTAATTTGGGAAGAGATCTTAAATTGATGACGTATTTGTCAGATAAAATTTAGCCAACAGCGAAAAAATCGAATAATGTTTATGCACCCAATAGAATATAAACATTTTCAGATTTCTAAAATACTGGATCCGCCAATTCCAGATTGTGCGGAATTTTCCAATCACTAAAATTGAATTATGTAATGTGGGGATGATTAGTCGAAATGCATCGTATTATCCATAATTCCGCCGAAAATTTATAATACATACATACATCATTCCGTGACTTAATAAACGCATATAGTTTTGCCTCACTTCTGTATCTGTCTCTTATACACATCTAGATGTGTATAAGAGACAGATGCATCGTATTATCCATAATTCCGCCGAAAATTTATAATACATACATACATCATTCCGTGACTTAATAAACGCATATAGTTTTGCCTCACTTCTGTATTGGAATTGCCAATTCCTATTACGCTTAATGTTTTGAGCTGACGTCGAATACGCAACTTCTGTGATAAGTCCTTCTTTATAAAGTTAAACTGGGAGCCTGAGTCCAGCAACACGCGGAGGCAGATATTCTCCACAAGTCCTCACTAAAATTACTGCTGTTTCCTGATCCGGCACACTCCTTGTATGCATGACCTGTGTGGTGGATTATTGTGTATGTGGTGCAGCGGAGAAGGAAACAGGATAATGGTGCAACAATGTAAGATGAGTTCGACTGCATACACGGCATCGATTGGTTCTGCATTTGGATACAGTATGCTTGCATAAGTCAATTTATGCCTAAGGACACCGATTTCACCAACTCGAATCTCGGTTGCACCGGAAGCGCCTTAAAAGGGGCGCAGGCGGTCAAATGGTGATCCTTCGATTTTCACTGTTGAAAACTAGGCTGCCTTATATTTGCTGCAACTAGCGACGATTTGGACCTGTCCATTTGTTGTTACTAACCTTTCCTAGAATCTGCTATTTAGGATGAGTTCACAATCCTTCCACAGTGGTAGCTTGTTATAATTCATTTTCTTTTCTTTCCATTTAAATCGGGTGCCAGAGTATACCTCTTTCATCGCTATATGTATAATTATTGCGTTTGGTATTTGTTTTTCATTACCCAGCGACAGTAATGAATTGTATAACGCTGACAATTCGTCAATTATTGAACCCAATGAAGGTGCAGATGGCCTTGGATTGGTTGGCAGATGAAAAAGTTTAGATATTGTATTAAAAATATTAAACAATTGTTATCACTAATTTTTTTGAAACTTGCCACCGCTTTCAGGTCATTTTCATCTGACATTTGAAACGCTTTGTTTGTTCCCAATACCTGTCCAGATAGACAATTAAACAAATGGTTAAATTTTTCATTATCTGAGTAACAAAGTGCCGTTAAATAACTGATCTTTTTTTATTTTAGTGTCCTATCATCTCACATTAAAATTTTACATTGTTTCAGCACTGTGGCCATAGGCGATTGTTTTTTTCTGTTGCACACTGCATCTGGATAATGTTCAATTTCAGCTTAAATTCTGAATGAACTGTTCTGCCTCCATCCAATAAAGTTGCTACAATTCCAGAAGAAGCAACAGCCAATGGGATGCCATTTTTTGAGCTTATCTCGACAAGAAGTAGCGTAATAAGGAACGCTTTTACAGTTCCACCTGGTGCATCAATAATAAAAAGAATCCTCCTTGTCTTGCCGAAACTACCATCATAACACGGTCGTAAATAATTTGTTGTATCGCTTCAGGCGACTCAAAGTTAAAAGAACATTTACAGACAGGTCACCGCAACGCAGTTTATACTTCACCACAAATTCAAAATGACATCATACACATTTTCGGAGAAATTATTARAGAACTTATTGTGAATGATATAAAAACAACAAATCCTTACACCGTCTTAGCAGATGAAACTGCTGATATATCCGGCAAAGAGCAGCTTTCAATTGGTTTGCGCTTTTTCGACGAACAAAARGAAATAATAAGAGAAGAATTTGTGGGATTTATTGAGCTCTCAGCCCAAAATGCTTCTAACATTGCTGAAGAAATAGATAAGTTTTTGCTGTATCATGAACTCTTAAAAGAATCTTGTGTTGGGTTGGGCTTTGACGGCTGTTCTGCAATGGCAATTTTAAGAAGAAATATACCCGCGCAGAATATTTTCATTGCTCCAGCCATAAACTGAACCTGTTGTCAATGATACAAATGTGGTTCCAGAAATAAGAAATGCCATATCAATAACAAAGGGCGTTATAAACTTTTTTCGCGAATCAACCACGCGAAGGAACTGTGCGACTACTATATCACGTTTGTGTGAAACCAGATGGTCGGGAAAATATAAGGCAGTAAGAAAGTTTCTGAAAATTTTCCTGAAATTGTTGAAGGACTGCAAATATTATCCATAGATGGAAACTATAGCACAAGAAAGAGTGCATAYCAGCTTCATTCAGCGGTGACAAAATCAGTGTTTATCGTTTCCCTAATGACAATTGCAAAATACTCTGCATTCCTGGAACCAACACTAAATATTTTGCAAACGAAAGCAATTGATATGATTGCAGTAGGTGAGCATATTCAAATGAAATAACAAAATTATATTTGTAAAGTTGGAATGTTTGCAGAATACTTATTTTTTGCTTGTTTAATAGGTGAGCATATTGAAAGAATTATTGAGGTAATTGAAAACGATCGTAGCAATGCAGAGCAAGTAACGAATGAACACAAGCGCGAAGAGTTGCAACTGTGCTAGATATAGAACTATCTTTACCGCGTTTAGTTGTAAAACAAAAACATAGAAGCAATCCTCCATCAAACAACGAAGATGAGTACTGGCGACGCTGTATTGTGATTCCATATCTTGACTCCTTAATAGCTTCGTTTAAAATAAGATTTGCCCGTGGAAAAACTCCAGCATTTGCGCTATCTCGGTTGCATCCATTGTATATGCTCAAAAGTTCAATTGAAGCCGTTTTTGAAAACTCGAAACTATTCGAAAAGCATTACGATTTAGATGTCAGCAATGAATTGAAACTTGGGTACAATTATTGGAAAAATAAAAATTTATCAGAAATGGAATTAAGAGAAATTGAAGTTGTTGAATTGATCAAACAAGCAGATGAATTTTACCCTTCAATTCGAAAAGCTCTCAAAATATTATGTACATTACCATGCACTACAGCAATGGTGGAGCGTTAATTTTGTTCGCTAAGGAGAGTTGGCTTCGGAGCACGATGGGAGAAGAGAGACTATCTGGATTATGTCTGATGAGCGTGCATCGCACATTTATGAAAGAACATCAACAGCTCATTGAAGAAAAAATCATCAATAAATTTTCAGAAAATCTTAAAAAAAAAAAATTGAAATTAATATCTGCCCCTCCACCCCCCTATTTCAGATTCTGGCTACGTCCTTGAAAGTCATATTCATATAATTATGTGTACATGTAAACAGATTTAAAAAACCGTACGCATAAAGTTCACATATTCACATACATATGTAATTTTGTGTTCATGTAAAAAAATTTGAAAGCATCATTCGCATAGTGTTTGTATACACAATTTTTTATGAAAATATTATATACACACTCATTCTTTCATACATAAACTCCGTTGTCACGGACAACCAATGGCCGAACTTCACGTTTTGTCAAAATGTCAATGTGTCTAAGGACTGACGCGACGACAAAGCGTCACAGCTTTGTGAAAATCCAAGCTATACCGAAAAAAAGGAATGGCCGCCGATTGTCACCACTTCCCTTTTGCCGCTGAAACAACTTCTCCAACAAACCAGCGTAAATATGTACATATGTTTATGCGTGAGCTTGCATACATATCGACGCAGCTGCGTAAAAATATTTCAGAATTACAAAATATTTTTCACACTCCTTGATAAATACAGTCAATACTGGTTATGTGCCACATTCAAAGATACGGATATTTGTAATTAGTTAAAAATAAAAATATAATATGGTACATAAGCGACTGCGGACACTTAAACGAGTCGTACCTAAAACAATTTCTGTGTATAGTATTTCAAAAAACAAACCGTGAGATGCAGCAAGAGTGATGATTGAGGAATTTGATTTTCATTTAAGCGGAGTACTACTTAGCCGGGATTAACTGTACACATGAATCAGAGGAATATTGAATATTTTCTTTGAAATATTTTTTTAATTGAAAATCGATAAATAAACTRTGTTGTCAATTTTATTCTAATATATTTTATACTTATTTTTGCGGGGTTGACACTTTTTTCTTCTCATACATTTCAGAAATATTTTCAATTTATGATTTTTAGCTTTTGAAATCGTCACGAAAAGACGCTTGTAGGCAAGGCATRCTCGGGGAGATGTAATGGCGTCTGCTTTTATGAATGAATCGAATTTGCTTTTTGAAACTACGTTTGCGTTTGTTGTTGTGTAAGTTACTATAAATTTTGACGTCTGCAATTTGGCTGCCATATCGATTTCTGATGATATTTCAGACTAGAAAAAATATTTTAAATAAAAACTTGCGGCAAACTCACCTTTGCTTGGATTAAGAAAAAAACTTCTAGCGAAACGTATATGCGCACGGATAGAATGGAAAGACTGGTGGGCGCCGTCCGCCAGTTCCTTTTGTTGATTGTGTTTGGTGTCCTCGTGTGTGGTGTAGATGATGCTGGTGTGTTGAGTGTGAGGTGCGGATGATGAATATGGTGTAGGTGTGTGGAGTATAATGTGTGGATGATATGGATGGTGCAGTCGTGTTGAGTATGGTGTGTATGTGTGTGTGTATGTGTGGGGTGTACGGTTATTATATTAAGAGGGGGTCAGGTGCTCATTTAGCCATCCCGGCCCCCCTAAACGACTGTCTAGCCTAAAAGGCGCTGCAGCTGTTGCAGCGTTGCCACAACGCTACTGAGACCCGTGGATCGACGAGGGGGTGGTCCAGTCTGTCGACGCCGCAACGAGGTTACACTCCGCTGGTGTATGACATAATCGGCGGGTGGAAGTCGGGAGACGCGGCCGCGATGGTTGGGTGGTCGGTGCGCTTCGCGTGACGAGCTGCGATGTAGCAGCGTATGATGCGGCCGGTGACACATTTGGCGTCGACAGATGGGGCACCTTATCCGACGGGTCTCCGAAGTCCTCGATGTGGTCGATAGTGGTCGGGTGTCACCACGAGGTGAGGGTGCAGGCGCGGTTGCCGATACAGGTGCCGGCGTTGTTGCAGCCACAGTTCGCATTGGTAGCGCGATCGGTTGGCGGGGTTGCGACTGGTGTATCTACATCCATGGTGATCTGTGTAGAGAAGATTGTTAATTATACATGTCTGTGATATAAATTGATATGGGCAATCGTACACGATATGTGGCATGAATGTGCCGTCGTATTGATCGACAATTATTTGTAAATATTCTTGATTATTGGATACGGCGCGTTAATTCAAACGGTTGTTACGGGCGTGTTTCTCGTTTTAGTGCTAAATTTAGTGATTTTATTATATAGTAATATTATCGGTTTGGTTTTTTCGGTTTTCGGATTCGCGGTCGTCGGTGGTTGGTAAAAAGCATAGCTTCACGAGCGGTCTGGTTAGTGTTCCGTTTTGCGTACGGAGATCCACGACACGTATGTGACCGTCGGAGCCAAAACGTAGCTTTTCTATGCGGCCAAGCCACCACTCGGTAGGGGGTACACAATCATCATGAATGAGGACACAGTCTCCAAGTCTAGGCGCGTGTTCCGGAGTCTTCCAGCAGTATCGTTTGTGGAGATCCTTTATGTATTCTTCCTTCCATCGGCGGCTGAAATCATGATGGAGAATTTTAATTCATTCCCATCGATAGTGACTCCACGCCTGGCTCAGGACTGGCCAGGATGGGTGCTCCTTTTAGAAAATGCCCTGGAGTTAAGGCAGTGAAATCTGAGGGGTCTTGTGTGAGTACTGTGAGTGGCCGTGAATTGAGAACGGCTTCAATTCGATTTAATAACGTCGTGAACTCTTCGTAATTAATCTTTTAATTTCCAGCTACCCGTTTGAAATGGGATTTGAAGCTTTTTACAGCTGATTCCTATAAACCGAACATATGAGGAGTGCTTGGTGGTATAAATTGCCAATTGATACCTTGAGGGGCGTTGAGCTCCAATGAAAGTTTTGCCATCATCATTCATGACTTTAGATGGGTAGCCACGTCGAGCGACGAAGCGAGCAAATGCCGCGAGAAAAGCCCCCGTCGTCAGATTACTACATAGCTCAAGGTGTACTGCCTTTGTCGTGAAACATACAAAGACAGCCATATAGCCTTTCATGAGAGTGGGAGACCTTAACATAGATCACCTTCTGTTTGTGCATAGTGCAAATCTTGCACGTGAAGATGCACTTCTTGATTTGCGGCTTAAGACGGGGGATATAATACTCTTGGCGTACCATATGTTGCAT
>NW_017535719.1:281311-294286 GCF_001853355.1 Bactrocera latifrons | reverse complement strand
ATCGTTTCTGGCCACTCCCAAGTGAATGGTGATCAGAAAACTTTCCTCACTTGCGTGAACTTCTACACATGACGCCATCCTCCACTGCATCTGGATTATTTTGAATGTTCAACGGCAGCTTAAATTTTTAATGAGCTGTTCTGCCTCCATCCAATAAAGTTACTGCAATTCCAGAGGAAGCAACAGCCAACGAGTGTCAACGTGAACAGCGTCATTGAAGCCTACACGAGCGACGGCAGAAGTAGCCAGGCGTAGCCGTCGTAGCACSCGGGGGTCAACGTATAGGCCAGGACATAGTGATCAAAGCATACTGGAGCGCCGGAGAGCCCCAATGTTTACAAATTTATTATAACGAACCCTGGACACGGCGAGTATACCTCAGCAATTTATACTTTTAAGAAGCAGGGGCAGCAAAAAGCTTCGTTACAATTGGCAGTTCCATCTGGTGCATCAAAAGTAAAAAGAATTCTCCTTGTCTTGCCGAAACTGCCATCATAACACGGTCGTAATTTGTTGTTCATCATTTGGTAATGGAACATTGAGAATAACAATGGCAGACATTTCAACAACATTGTACTGTAGTTCACGATTCATATTTGTGTTGAGTAAATCAGATGCACTTCGATTTGGTGAGTTCATACCGAAATGACTGATTGCTAAATTTATTGTGGTTAAATGAGCCTTAGTCGCCTGCCCCACACCACACCTACACCCATCACTAACACGCACACTCACCTCGACATCAACACCACCCACACGCGAGAGCCCAGGATCCACACACTCAAACACACACCACACTACTCCACATAAAAGGGGTCAGCCTATACCCAAATCCAGGAATAAATGTTCAACTCATTCCAGTATGAGAGCACCTCAAAATTAGCGTTTTTTATAACATTTTCCATTATGGCCAGATTGGACAAAATAATAATTTTTGGGCATTTAAATTAAAACAACCAACATTTAGTACGAATAAAAATTACTATATGGCTGGTGGTTATTTATTATATGGAGAAACTATTTAAATTATTTTAAAGTATATTAGAACAACTGACTTTTGACCTTTCAATGCCCAATAAAAGGATTTAAGTTTGTTAGCTCTCAATCATTAAATATTTTTAATAATTTTCCATTGAAAATAATACTATGATGCTTCAAATTCAAAAACATTTAAATTTTACAAATTTATTTAATTTTCATTGTTTTACATTTTTTATAAGTGGTATTGAACGATGCAACAAATCCAACAAAAATATTTACATATTATTTTGCTAAGATTTCAATCTGGCCATCGCTCATTTCCAATTGTTAAATGTCAAAACCTGTTGAACTCGATCAACTGTCAAAGTTTAGGTGGTTTTGACGGTAAGCAATTGTTCTCTTACTTCCAGTGACAAAGGAGTTAAACATTTCATTATCTCTGCCCAAGTCAGTTCAGATCAGGGATAATGGGATGCCCAACTTATTCCAGTGAGAGAGCGTTTCAAAATAAGCGTTTTTTATAAGATTTTCCATTATGGCCAGATCGCACCGAATAAGAATTTTTGGACATTTTAAATTAACATTTATTACGATTGCAAATTATTATATATTGGACTTTTAATATATGGCGAAACTACTTAATTCCTTTTTTATGATTTTATGGTATATTAAAATAACTCACTTTCGATATTTCAATACTTAAAAGCCTGTTAGTTCTAAACTAATAAATATTTTTAATCATTTGTAAAGAAAATTAATTCTATTATGCATCAAATTACAAAACGTTTCATAATATATATTTAAATTTCGTATTTTCTTTGATTTTCATTATTTTAAATTTTTATTAGCAATCTTGAACGGCGGCAATAAATTTCTCCGTTCACATATATTTTTGGTATAATTTCAATCTGGCCATTCCAGACATTCCAATTGCAAAACATACTCAATCCAGTCAACTGTCAAAGTTCGGTAGGTTTTGACGTTTAGCAATTACTCTCTCACTTCCAGTGAGGAAGGAGTTGGGGATCTCATTATCTCTGGTTCAGATTCGACCGCCTTTGAATCCAAGTCGCTTGCCCGCCACCGCTACGCAGCGCTCCAGCTCGATCCAAATTGAAATTGAGTTACATTAAGTGCAATTATATTTGTTCGAAAAAAGGGAAAACCCACAAATCCAGGGTTGATTCGATTGTGAGAGCACCTACCAGTCGAGTGTTACATTTATAATATAAAGTTAAGAAACAAGTGTGAATCCCGAGTTTTTTTTATTTATTTTAAAAGAAAGAAACAAGTGGTAAGTGAAGCGGGCAGTGAATAAAACATTGGTTCTTCGAGCCGCAAAGACCGTCACTATTGAAAAAAAAGGGCGGTGAGGAACTTACAAAAATTCGTACACAAAATTCAGGCGACGAATGAGGCGACATATACATACACATATACAAAATTTAGTGCAATATATATATGTATATAAAAAAAATTATTGCAATTGAAACTAGTGCAGTGACAAATACATACATACATACAAAAAAAAAGTTAAAAACGGAAAAAAAACGGTTCCGTTATATCCAAATAAAAAAAAAAATTATCAAAATCAAAAAGGAAAAAATTTTGTACGATAATACAAACAAAAAAAGAAAAAACCGGGCGCGAAGCGGAAAAATAAACAAGAAAAGAAAACAGTAACTTCAAAAGTGCAATTATTTTAAAAAAATAAATAATAAAAATTAATATTTGCGGAAATAAAATATTGCCGACTAAAGACATCTGTACATACGAACCACACAACAACAGGAAGAACATAAAGGAAAGGAATACCGTGGACCACCCTAATATCATCAATAGCAGCAGCAACAGGAAACCAAGAGAATACAACTGGGACACAACCGCATATTAAGCCCTCAAATACCCTTGAAGCGGCATAAAGTGAGTGTATCGACTCAATTTATTCGTATAAAATTTTTATTTATTGGCATATATGTATGTTGAAAGTTTAGTTTTTACATTACATATGTATGTACATCCAAATATATGTATTATATATACTGGCATATACAAATATCTACGGACCAAATAAAACAAACAAAAAATCAATTAATTGTAGCCAAAGCCAATACTAGCATTTAATTGTCTATTCTGTATTCAAAGACCAAATCGGCACAGGATTGCAAACGGAAAAAAAAATATTTTTCATATACAAAGGTCATAACTATTTTCTCTTTTCTTATTATCGCCCGTATATGCAAGTATAAATTAATGAGTGCAAAGCAATAAATAAAATAGGAAAAAAAGCAAAAACAAATTAATATCACAACTAATAAGGAAAACGAAACACTCGTTCAAACAACAACAAAAATACAAGATTATATACAAGAAAAACGAAATACGCGTTCGTTATTCGATACGTTGTGTATCCAACAAACATACAAACCGCTTATCTTAAAGATTCAAACGTATTTATTGTTATAGTTATTTATTGAAATACACTGAGAGAAGTTTTTTCTTTCTCATATTTTCAATTTTTACCTATTGTCTAAATGAACGGAGATTCTAAGGAATCTAAATCGATACAATACCTGAAAGTACAAAAAATGATTTCTGAAGATCAGAGCCCTTGTACACCTGCTGAAGCTATACGCTCAAAGCAAGGTGCTACAAAGCAAAAAAAAAAAATTATTAAAGATATTTCATATACTAAGTTTATTGCTGAGAGTGACAGTTTAATTCGATAYTGCACTCGATTTTCATCTTCACCGATTCAAGACAATTCTGAATCGGTATTAGAAATCAAARAAGAAAATGTAGGCAATTTCTGGACACGTCTCCAAGCTGCGTATGACGCAATTCTAGAATCTGACGAATCAGATCTACCGGAAAATTTTAAATCCTCGGCTTGCTCCAAATACGAAAACTGTTTAGACCAGTACGAGGAAACGAGAGATATGATCTCCGATCAATTGAGATTAATTAAAGCAATTGCACCTACTCCACAACCAAGAGTAGAGCTGCGACGAATTCAAAGCCAAGAGGCGAGTTCAGGCATTCACCTTAAAGGCAAGCATGCGATACAGAAATATTTCACGGAGATTATGAACAATCGCCGTCTTCCGGGACATGTTTACGGCCAAGTACATAAACCATCCTTAATTATCACAAGCGCGAAAATTGTATCACCTCCGATACAAAACGAAAGGTCAAGCAGGATCAATAGTCAAACAGTTCGCTCTTAATCACGAAAATTTCAATTATGCTTGGGAAGCTCTAAAAGCTCGCTACGAGAACGAAAGAATATCAGTCGACAAACAAGTTACAATATTAATGAATTTACCAAAAATTCAGAAAGACACAAGTGAAGAATTTATAAGACTCCAATCCATTGTTTCAAATTGCTTGTCGGTTCTAGCGACACAGAATATTCCCACAGACAATTGGGACCCCATACTGGTAAATATTTGCTCTGCGGCATTACCAGAAAAATCTTTGCTTCTGTGGGAGCAATCTCTCTCATCACAAAGAAAATGCCCAACGTGGCAACAAATGAAAGATTTCTTAACTACCCAATATGAAATTGCGGAAAGGGTAGATAAAAARAACGGTCAGGACTAAAAAAGTTCAACACCACCTAAATCGAAGTTTAATTAGACCCCAAGCTAGTAACAACCACAATTTAAACAGAAGCTTCTTTAAAAATCAATCGTTCACATCCGAACAATATAAAAAAACGTTCTGCGAACTGTGTAAAGGAGGGCACAAGCTGAAAGCTTGCGAAAAGTTTAAAAAACTTAATATCAATGAAAGGAACAACCTTGAGCAAAAAGACTCTGTACAAACTGCTTGTCCTACTCACATAATCTCAATAATTGCGAAAGCAAATTCAATTGCGTATATTGCCACAAGAGGCATCATTCAATGTTGCATTTCAATAACTTTTCTAGCACACCCCAAAGTAGCGCTTTCTCAAAAAGAGCCATGGTTTAGTTGCAACCTCAACTCTCAAAATACAAAATCACGAAATTCGGCAAGAGACACCATGCTACTCAAAGACATTAAAAACTCAAACGCTGCACAGCGAGAATCGAAGTAGGCTTTATAAGTTTACAAAGTATTAAGTGTCCAGGAGTAAGAGCTGTGAAATCGGAGGGATCTTGCGAGAGAGGTGATATAGGTCTTGAATTTAATACGGCTTCGATACGAGAGAGTAGTGTAGTAAACTCCTCATAATTGAATTTATGATTACCCGCCGTTTTCTTAAAACGGGACTTAAAGCTTTTTACTGCTGATTCCCAAAGTCCACCAATGTGTGGAGAACATGGAGGTATAAACTGCCAATCGATTCCTTGGGGTGCATATTTTTTAACTATTTCAGGGGATACTTCATTCATAAAATTTATGAACTCTTTCCCATTGGCTCTTTGAACTCCGATAAAGTTTCTTCTATTATCGCTCATAATCTTGGAGGGAAATCCGCGTCGTCCGACAAAGCGGTCAAATGCTGCGAGAAAAGCCGATAAAAGTCAGATATGAACAAAGCTCGAAGTTTACTGCTTTTGTCGTAAAACATACAAAGACAGTCAAATACCCTTTTCTAAGTGAAGAGGACCTTAACATCGAGGCCTTTATTTGGAAAGGTCCAGCAAAATTAACCCCAGTAATAGTAAAAGGTAGAGGATAATTGCAGCGTTCAGGTGGTAAAGCTGCCATGATCTGCGTACGCATTTTATGTTTGTACAAGGTACATTGTTTACACATAAAAATCGTCCTTTTAAGTTGTGGCTTTAGTCGCGGTATATAAAATTCTTGTCGSACCATTTGCTGCATCAAGCGATGCTCACCATATAGTGTAAGCTGGTGAAGATATATTAAGAATAAATAAGTAAAATGGGGTTCCTCAGGTATAATAATGGGATGCCGTTCGTTGTAACTGAGGCTGGAATTCGCTATTCTTCCATTTGCCCTTATTAATCCCTTAGCGCCCAAGAATGGATTTAAGATGAGAAGAGAGCTTCCCTTTTCGAGTGGTCGTCTTTCGACCAACTTTGCTTTCTCTCGACTGAAATAGCGAGTTTGGGTGTAGGTAATGAGACTAACTTTGGCGTGTTGCGAATCGGTATGCGTTAGTTGTACGCAAGGATCATTTGGTATCCCTTTCATTTTAAGTCTTTGGGTGAATTTGTGCATGTAAGCGACTACTCTTAGTGCTCTAGGAAATGMAGAAAATCGGTGGAGAATATCATCCTCTTCTGGAGTGATATGAAAATTTTCAATTTTGCGACTTTCCGGCGGTATTATATTACGAGCGGGAGACTTTGGCCAGAATTCTTGTGATTCTGTTAGCCATGTTGGACCATTCAACCAGAGTGTAGTGGTGGTGAGGTGTAGTGGCTTGCAACCTCTTGACCCCAAGATCCGCTGGGTTATCCGCACTTGCAACACGTTGCCATTTTGCTGGGCCAACTAAGTCTAAAATTTGGGATATTCGGTTAGATACATAGGTCTTCCAGCAATAKGGTGGTTTTTCTAACCACGCTAAAACTATTTCTGAATCTGACCAAATATGTGTTTTATGATCGGTTAATTTCAGATGGGTTTGAACTATTGAAATTAATTTTGCTAACAGAAGAGCACCATTCAGTTCAAGCCGTGGCAGACTGAGTGTCTTCAAAGGTGCAACTTTGTCTTTGGCTACCAAGAGGTGTGCAGATATTTTGTTATCGTACTGTGTGCGTACGTAAACTGTTGCGCAATAAGCCTTTTCAGAGGCATCACAGAAACAGTGTAATTCTGTGTTAATGTTATGGGTGAAATTTAGACATCGAGGGATTCAAATTTCTGATATAGTATGCAAATTGTTACCAAATTGTACCCATTTTGTTAAACGTACCTCTTCATCCCATTCAGTGCCGTCTTGCAACAATTCTTGAATGAGGATTTTTGCTTGAATCATTATTGGTGAAAGCCATCCTGCGGCGTCGAAAAGTTTCGTCGCCGAGGAAAGTATTTGGCGTTTGGTTATGGCGGACAGTCCARATATTGACTCAATTGTATATGAGAATTGATCTGTTATCGCATTCCATTGAGTCCCTAGGGTTTTTTTTGTACWGGCCGTTTCAAATTTAAGGAAATTTGTATCTAATAAGTCTTCCTTTTTTATGTTTTTTATTATTTCGGGATGATTTCATGTAATTTTCTTTAAGGGGAATCCCGCTGAATTTAGTGCTTTGATCACTTGAGATAGTGATTCGCACGCTAATGACAGATTGTGGCTACCTGATAAAATGTCATCAACATATGTTTGTGTTTGTAACACAGAAGTTGCTAAGGGCAAATCTGTTTCACACGTTTTTGCTAATTCATGCAGTGTCCTGATCGCTAAGTAGGGTGCGCAATTGATGCCAAAAGTGACGGTTTTAAGTTTGTAGTYGCTGATTGGACTATTACTTGATTTGCGGAAGACTATACGCTGGAAATCTTGATCATCTTTATGTACTAGAAGTACCTCTGTACATTTTCTCTACATCCCCATTATAAACATATTTAAACATGCGCCAATTTAGTATTAGCAGCATGAGATCAGGTTGTAAGGTTGGGCCCGTATATAGTACGTCGTTGAGTGATTTACCTGAGCTTGTACACTTTGAGGCGTTGAAAACCACTCGTACTTTTGTTATGATTTTACCAGGTCGTGTTACCCCGTGATGTGGCAGATAAAAAGATAAATATCTATTTTTAGATACTTTTTCATATGGTATAGCTTTTGCCATATGATTGAGGTCTAAATATTAATCCATCACATTATCATATGCTGATTTGGGCTCACTTTTCTTTATGAAACTTTTTTCCAAGCTTAGAAGTTGCTGAACTGCTGATATTCTAGAGTGACCTAGAGCTATAGAATCTGGAAAGGTGGGTTTGAACGGTAGTCGCATAACGACCATTTTCGTTTCTTGTTTTTGTGGACTTATAATAGGCTTCTCATGTCTTCTTCCGAAAGTTGAGTAGTTTGAGGTAATTCTTCTACTTCCCCGAATTTTTTGAGTTCATAATTTAAATATTCGTTTGAAATATTTTCAACTTCAGTTGTAAAAGAATTAATTTTTTCTGTGACTTGGCCACTTAATATCCACCCAAAAATTGTATTTTATGCTAACAATTTATTGGATATTTTTTCTATACCTTGAAGAATTATTTAAGGTATTAAGTCACTACCTAATAACAAATCGATTTGTGATATCTGCGTTTGCGGAGACTGTAGTGATTGGGTAAATTTTGTTYGAATATTGTATAATTCTTCCGCCCATTCCTGAAATTTGGAAGTTTGAATTTTTGACAGACAATTTTAGCCGATTTTGAGCTTTAGATGATATAAAGGATCTTTGAGAACCTTGATCTATCAATGCTCTTAATTTGAATAATTCTCCTCTATGTTCAATAGCGATGACCGCAGTGGGTAAAAGAGTTTTGCTTTCATTTTCTGAATGAAGAGCTTGAACTTTTGCTGCTTTAGAGCAACATGGTTGTTCTTCCCTTTTTTCGGGATTTCAGATTTCGGGATTACCACTATTGTTTGTGGCATATTTTGAAAATTCGTAATATGAAGCAATAAGTGATGTCTTCGTTGGTAGTACACACAATTAAATTTGCTTTCACAGTCTTCTGTCCCGTGAGAATTGGACAAACAGTTGATGCAAAGTTTATGTTGCCGGGCAAGATTGTTCCTATTTGAAACAGGCAATTTTTTAAACTTCTCGAAAGATCTTATGTTGTGACCTCCTTTACGTATTTCACATAATGATTGCCAAGGATTTGTTTGATTTGTCACAAATGTTTGTCTTCTATTAGCCTGCCTATTATATTATATATTATTCCCTGCTTGGGGTTTAAAAAAAATTTTATTCGACTCATTTTGATTATGTTTGGGCTTGACTATTTTTTTGTCAACTCGCTCAGCTATTTCGTACTGAGTTGTTAAAAATTACTTCATTTGATGCTATTTTGGCGAATTCTTTCTTGCCACTAGTGATTGCTCCCATCGTAGCAAAGCAGCATCAGGCAGTGTTGCTGCACAAATATTTACTAGGATAGGATCCCACGATTCTGTGGAAATCTTTTGTGTTTCTAACACAGATAAACAATTAGTCACTGTCGAGTATAGTTTTTGGAACTCTTGGCTAGTTTCTTGTTGAATTTTTGAATTGTTATTAGGTTGTCTACCAATACTCTTTCATTTTCGTATCTTTCGACCAGTGCTTCCCAAGCCAGATTAAAGTTTTCGTCATTTAAAGCGAAGCGCTGGACGATACTGCCTGCTTCCCCTTTTGTTTTGTACCTGAGATGGTACAGCTTTTGAGCTCGTGAAAGTATGGGGTGGTTTATGTATACGGCAGTGAACATGTCGCGGAAGAACGGCCATTGATCATAACCTCCGTGAAAAACTTCAGTATCACAAGCTAGTACTTTCAAGAGTATACCTTCATCTAGATCTTCTTTTTGAGTCGTAACCACTCTCGAAGGAGGAGTAGTGGCTCTACATGGTCTTAAWAAATTTATTTGGTCTAATATCATTGCCTTCGTAATTTCGTAATGTTCGAGGCAGTTTTCATATATAGCTGACGCCGAAGCTTTTGTGTTTTCTGGGAGTTGAACATCGTCAGTATCTAGTACTGTATCGTATGCTACCAGAAGGCGTGCTCATATGCTATCTATGCTTTGAATTTTTAAATTTAGAACCGATTCGGTGTTGTCATTAATAGGGGAAGCAATAAATCTTATGCAGTATCTAAGAAAACTGTCACCTTCAGTTATGAACCTTGACGTTGTATTATCTTTGGTTCTTTTTTGTTTGGCTCCTGCTTTGAGCGTGTAGCTTCTGCAGGCGTGGTTTGTGATTTATCATCACCAGCCATTTTTGGAATTTCCAACAATTGAGGTGTTCTTGGTTTAATCTCTTTAGATTTATCACATTGTATTTATAAAATTAAATTGGAAGCTTTAAGCTTAAAAATGTTTCGTTTGAAATGTTGCAATTGTAAAATTAGTATTATGAAAAAATATATGAAAAAATGTTTGTAAATATTTCGTTTGAAATACATTTATAAGATTGGTATTGTGAAAAAAAATGTGTACACATTTATTTATTTGTAGATATAATAAATTTTATTATAACTAAAATAGATTATGACTTTGCGAACGCTTATTCACCGCATAAATCGATTAATCCTTTATTTCATATATGTATTCGTATGTAATTAGTTTAATTAAATATGTCTAATTTTTTTTTGTTTTCGTTTTATTTTTACTTTCTGTATCTTTTAAGGACAGCCGTAATAAGCAAGAATATTTTTATATTTATTTGCATACGTTTCTATAACGTGTTTTTGTGTTATAGAATAAAAAATCCGGAAATATATGCACATGTGTGTTCCACTTATTATTATATATACATAATTATAATGTCTATATATACATATGTATTTTTCTTATATATTTTTTTCTTCCTTTTTTTCTTTTTATTTTGTTCGCCTTTGCTTAGTAGTCGTACACGATCCTGCTTGTTGCTTGTTAGCTCAAAAGGTATCGCCGGATACTTGACTTTGTAAAATTTTAATTTAATTTTATTTTTTGAGTTATATTGCGGTGTGTCAGCACTGTCAGTTATTTCGGTACATACATACATACCGAACTGTCTTACTGTATATAATATATATAACTAACTGTTACTTAAAGGAAAAAAAGAAAATACATACATATGTATATAAATGTGTGCATAAAACTTCAATCTTTAAAATTTAAATTGGACTGGACTCACAATAATTTCCGCCAAGGGTCTTTCAGAGGGTGAGATACTTATTATGTGAATATTCCTCTTCCTTCTCGCTTTCTGAGTTTAGTTTTTTTTTCTTGTTCCGGCGTTATTGCTGTATGTGGCATTCCTTCTCTCTGCTTTCCTGCTGGATTCCTCTCCCGTGCTTAATGTTTTGTTCTTTTTTTTCATTTATTTTAATTAAATCGCGTCCGCTTTTAGTTTTTAGTGACTTTTGTGTTAGTTTGTTTCAATTTGTTTCGCGCCCGTTTATTATGATTTATTTTCATTGTTAGTATGTATGTATGAGTATCTTGTACTCTGTATTATTTTATTTTATTTTTTCTAGATGCCTTTCAAAGAGGCTCGAAGGACCATTTGTTCTAATTGTAAATCTTTTGTGCACCCTGATGTCGGTGATATACTCACTTGTTGCACTTGCACTTGCTCTTACACAATGGAATGTATAATTCGCAAAATTTCGTTGAAATAATGAAAAGAAATATTTCACTGTAAAATTTGTTTGTATTCCTTTATTCCACCCTTTTTTTCAAATTTTATTTTATATTCACACTTCTTCTTCTTTATACAAAAAATTGGAAAATTTAGTTGAAAGTTTAGTTAGCGTTGCGTCGACGATCGTACCGATGGCGAAAACCTTAGAGGTCACGGGTAAGAACGAAAAAAGCTCTCATTCCGATGTNAAGGTTATGTTGAAAATCACTAAAAGTGCGTTAACCGACTAACAAAAAACGTCAGAAACACAAAACTTTACGGAAGAAATTTCAGAAGGAAGGTGCATCCAGGCTTTTTTTTTTTAATTGAAAAGGGGCGTGGCGTCGCCCACTTATGGACCAAAAACCATATCTCAGGAAGTACTCCACCAATTTTAATGAAATTCGGTACATAATAGTTTGTAGTAGTGAGATACTTATTTATGCGAATATTCCTCTTCCTTCTCGCTTTCTGAGTTGAGTTTTTTTTCTTATTCCGGCGTTATTGCTGTATGTGGCATTCCTTCTCTCTGCTTTCCTGCTGGATTCCTCTCCCGTGCTTAATGTTTTGTTCTTTTTTTCATTTATTTTAATTAAGTCGCGCCCGCTTTTAGTTTTTAGTAAGTTTTGTGTTAGATTGTTTCAATTTGTTTCGCGCCCGTTTATTATAATTTATTTTCACTGTTAATATGTATGTATGAGTATCTTGTGCTCTGTATTTTTTTATTTTTTTTTTCTAGGTGCATTTTAAAGAGGCTCGAAGGACCATTTGTTCTAATTGTAAATCTTTTGTTCACCCTGATGTCGGTGATATACTCACTTGTTGCACTTGCACTTGCACTTACACAATGAAATGTATAGTTCGCAAAATTTCGTTGAAATAAAGAAAAGAAATATTTCACTGTCAAATTTGTTTGTATTCCTTTATTTCACCCTTTTTTTAAATTTTATTTTATGTTCACACTTCTTCTCCTTTATACAAAACAATTGGAAAATTTGGTTGAAAGTTTAGTTAGCGTTGCGTCGACGATCGTACCGATGGCGAAAACCTTAGAGGTCACGGGTAAGAACGAAAAAAGCTCTCATTCCGATGTGAGCAATCCTTTTGTATCGGTTGTGGGTGGTGAGAAAAGCGATGTGTTTGTGTGTAGTGTGGTTGGTATGATGTGTAGCTGTGGTTGTGTGGATGACATGTTGTGTTGTGTGACCTTTAGTATGTTGTGCGATGAGTGCTGCGAGGATGATATGTGCAGCGTAGCAAAATATCGCACGACCGGGTGTCGCATAAACAATACTTTATTTTAAAAATGTGTGTATATGATCTAAAGAAAAAAGTTTTAAAAAAGGAAGCAATGACAAAATTGTTTTGAACACAGTTGAATAATCTTCTAATAGCATGGTACCGCCATCTAAATCGATTTTAGAATGAAAAAGGTAACCATCGACTTTCATGTTGATACCAAATAATCATCTTGAAAATTGTTATTTGAATAATTTATGCAGCTAATACCTATTCGAGCAAAAAAATATATTAAAAATAAAAAACTCTCGTTCTAGCTAAAACAGTCAGAAAGTCGGCTTTATAAGTTTACAAAGTATTTTTCAATGCAACTAAATCAAAGCAAAACAATATATGACAGCTTGGCGAAGTTATTATATATTGTGAATTWTAATATTAATAATATTGTGAATATTTTGAAAAAG
>NW_017535719.1:259051-280597 GCF_001853355.1 Bactrocera latifrons | reverse complement strand
AGTTCCGTTGACATAGCTTTGGTAGTTTTCGAGATATATACAAAAAAGTTACGTCCAAATAGGCCCCTCCCTAATGCGATCCTTTGTGCTAAATTTCATTTTAATATCTTTATTTATGGCTTAGTTATGACACTTTATAGGTTTTCGGTGGCCATTTTGTGGGCGTGGCAGTGGGCTGATTTTGCCCATCTTCGAACCTTCTTATGGAGCCAAGAAATACGTGTACCAAGTTTCATCATGATATCTCAGTTTTTACTCAAGTTACAGCTTGCACGGACGGACGGAGAGACGGACGGACGGACAGACAGACATCCGGATTTCAACTCTATTCGTCACACTGATCACTTTGGTATATATAACCTTAATCTGACTCTTTCAGTTTTAGGACTTACAAACAACCGTTTGTGAACAAAACTATAATACTCTCTTTAGCAACTTTGTTGCGAGAGTATCAAAATTAGGTAATCGAATTCGTATTTCATTTTTAATGAAAAAAGGACTTGTGTCCTGAAGTATAAATAAAAAAAAGGAAGGGCTAAGCTCGCAAGTAACTGAACATTTTATATTCCCACAATGTGAAAATATTACAGGCGAGGAAACACTTTCAGGTGTTGCAAAACTTTGTATAAACTGAATGGAGTTAGCGATGCGCATTAACCCTGGAAATACTTTGTTAGTCCATTCGACTGCTTTCAACAAATAAACGAAGTAGATGAACGATCGAGGGCAAGGAAGGGTCAGAGACGAAGTATATGTATTTTTTTTTTGGTTATATTGTTATTAATCGACTTTAAATTATTTAAACTTAACATAAACTAATGTATATTTTTATTTTTACGTAAATATTACGATATTACGTAAATAAGCTCTAAAGTATCAGTATTCCTCAATAGAAATTAAGCATTGTGATAATAAAATAAAACTCCTCCGTTCAAGCGCCTCTGTCCACGGCAGTAACCAGGAGCGCGGGGATGGGGCGGAGGAAAAAATTGAGTTCTGTTAAAACATTGAAAAAAAAAAAAACAAGTACGCAATTCGTTTAATTAATATGTTAAATTTAGCAAAATCTATGGTTTGTGACATTGGGACGGAGTACTTGAACATGCGCAAGGTGTTCGCGAAGATGGTCTCAAAAGTACTCACTGACGACCAAAAATTGCGGCGAGTGGAAGTGTGCCAATTTGAACCCCCAATTGTTGGAAAAACGTAATCACTATATGTAGATTAAAGGCAAGCATTTTGAGACGWCCGAGAGGATCGAAGCAGGTATTCCGGAAAAAAACTTCCGTAACACTTTCAATGCTTGGAAATTGCGCTAGGAGCTCTGCATCGTCACAGAAGGAGCTTATTTGCAAAGTCTTTTAAAGATTGTATCGATTGGTTCCATAATTTTTTTTAAATCGACTCAGCCCTATCACTTTCCGGGCAAACCCTGTATTTTATATATCGGCCAATATTTGAGCTATTGCAGAGGGATTACAGTGTTCAAGGTGTACGAAGGTGTTTTTAATTCGCTCCGTGAATTCTGCGATTAAAACGCAAACAAGCAAAAATTAAAAACAAAAAAAATTTTTTTTCTATTTAATCAAATAGGAAACAGTGCACACAAGTTGTTATAAGTAAACATAAACAAATTGTGCACGAAACAAAAAGTAAAAACAAAAAAATAATCAAAGAAACAAAAACAAGTAATACTCAGCCTCACCAGCGGGGCCGTAGACATTCTTTAAATGCCTACTTTAGCTTTGTCGAGCTAACAACAGTAGGTCCTGGAAAAAACAAAATTAACGGAGATAAGTCATCATCGCAGCGATTAGCTGAAAGAGCAAATTCGCAAGTGCAGTCAGCAGAAGCACCAGAGAACAGCAAATGGACAACAACAAATGCGCAGACAGCAACCAGTCTGCAAGTACCAGCAAGCACCCGGACAGCGAAGGAAAACAAAATGCAAGGTGAGAATGMACTAAGCAAAAAAGGGCCGTCTGTTCAGACTGGTATTGATCGCTATACTAACGTAAAAAGGCGACTTAGTAGTTAAATCAGCGGTCAATACCAAAAAGTACCATACTAAGCAATGGTTCAGAAGACGATGCGAAGGGTACCACCACGTTAATGCCAAACCGCCTCCAATATATTTGCGCGAACGTAGTAGAAATACTCTTCTTACGAAATTAAGCGAAATTGATGGCACTAACAATTTTCTTTTTTCAAAGGCAATATAGACGAAAGAAAAATACAGTCCTACACTGTAAAAATGGAAATCGTTAAATTTTTGTCAAATAAAAACAAAAAATATTATTCGTATCAACTGAAGGGCTCTAAGGACCTAGTTGTTGTAATCACGGGTATAGAGGGTGCCGTAGACTCTAGTGAAGTCAAAAAAACATTGGAAGAATGCGGTTTTGGTATTAAAGCTGTTGTAAATATATTTAATAGAAACAAAGCTAATGTTTAAAATTTAATTGTTGCCGAATTCGAATCAATTTAAAAAAAAATTAAACCCATCCTATATGAAATCTGAAATATTTGCTGCATCGTAGAGTAACTGTGGCGGAATCACATAACAGAAACGGTCCGATATAATGTACTAACTGCCAAGAATGTGGGCATAATAAATCATATTGCACCCTACGCAGTGGTTTACATCCCACTCTGCTAATTACAGAGGTTGCCCTGTATATAAAGATTTGAAATCGAAGTTGTCACAGGGCATTCAAGCACATCGTAACCAAATGTTACATACACCCCGTAAAGAAATTATAGCAACCTCAGAGAAAAATTCAAATCCTGTTACTTCTATCAATAATATGTAATATGTATACAAAAAAGCCAAAAAAGTCCAAATTAAAGCAAGCAAAATTCTCTTTGGAAAGCCCAAAAGTCCATGAAGCCACCAACTGATTAGAATATGCCTATACGAGACTTGGGTGGAAACTGGAAACGAGGAAAGGCTAATTGCTTTGCAAATCACCTAGAAAAGGTATTTGAACCCAATTTGCCTAAGAACACTATCTAATTTCATGGAAAAAGCCGCAGATTATCTCGATAGATAAACATGGGAAAGACTTAACACAGCCGTATTCATACCGACCAATCAGTCTTCTACCCTTTCTTCCAAAAGTATTTGAAAAAGTATTGCTATCGAAGATGTTTCCTGTCCTCCATGAAAATAATAAGACACCAATGCATCAATTTGGTTTTCGTGCGAAACATGGCACAATAGAGCAAGTAGATAGAATTACTAACGAAAGGAAAGCATTTGAGCACAGGGAGTACTGTTCAGGTGTATTTCTAGATGTAGCGCAGGCGTTTGATAAGGTATGGTACGAAGGTCTTTTATACAAGATTAAAAAAATTCTACCTTTAGAATTGTATAAATCACTGGAGTCTTATTTAAAAAATGGAAAAATTATGGTACAAGTGGGAGATTTCATATCTGATGAACGACAGATAAGGGCTGGTGTACCCCAGGGCAGTGTTTTGGCCCAACACTATACATCATATATACAGCAGATCTGCCAACAGCTCATAATATATTAACTGTTGCGGACCACACAGCTATAGTGAGCCTTATCAAATATCATATTTTAGCACCAAGAATATTAGCGAAGCATTTAAGTCTTGTCGAAGAATGACTAGCGAACTGGCGTATAAATGTGAATGAACAGAAGTGTAAGCATATTACAATTTCATTAAGACCAAAAATGTGCCCGGCAGTAAAACTAAACAATATTTTAGTACCCCAATCGAACGAAGTAAGATATCTTGGTATTCACCTAGATAGAAGGAGAAAACACATCAATATTAAAATAACATGTATGAAACTTAGCCTAGACAACAAAGTGCTTTTCTATAATGTGGTCATGAAGCCGATTTGAATGTATGGCATTCAACCTGTGCAACTAATATTGATATATTACAAAGGTTCCAATCATAAATGCTAAGAACAATCACGTGTTCAGCATGGTACGTGCGTAACGAAAATATCCATAAAGACCATAGGTATCCCTATGGTAAAGAAAGAATTAGAAGACAGCATATTTAAATATATATCTAAACTCTGAGATCACCCAAACCCTTTGGCTAATGCTTTGATACATTCCTGTGATCAAACTCGACTTAAAAGAAGAGATATGCCTGCATATTAAAGAGCGACGTATCACCAAAAACAGCTCAATCACTTGCTTGAGCCTGTCTAGTTTTCAAATAGATTTAAGATTTTATAACTTATTGTTACGCTTTAAGAAAAAACAGATACAATAAATAAAATAAATTTGAAAAAAATAAATGCTATACGCACATATTTATGTAAAGAACCAGAGGACAGATTCTGCTGGAGCTAGCGAGAGATCAAAGAGGAAACAGCAATGGATACTCGTACAAGGAAGTCATTTGTAAAGTTCTAGACAACAAGGTATAAATAAGAGTTTTAACGTATGAGAAGTAATAGAAATTCGGGACTTAGACTATGTTACTACAAAGGACGATGTAGTTCAAGCAATTCGATCGCAGCTAAGAGAACTCAATGTAGAGACGAGTTCAATTAGATAGCAAGCAAGTGCGCAAACTCAGAAGCAAATGCTGCATGAAGTGTGGAGAAAAGGGACATTTTGCTAAAGTATGTTTGAAGGAACCATTTTGTGTATTCTGCTAAATCAATGGAAAGTCGAATACAAATCATCACATCGGCAGTAAAAGATGTCCAGTTTACCTAGCAGCAAGCAGCAATAGGAAATGAAAATCCTCCAAGTGAATTAAAACAAATACGGAGGAACGCAGGAGCTGCTAAAATAAACAGTGTATGAAAAGGAAATAGATGTTGCAATAATATGCGACCAATTCAAAAGTCTAAATGCAGGAACATGGATCTCAGATAGCACAGATAAAGTGGCAATATGAGTCTGCGTTGATAAGGCGGTGCAAGAAAGAACACTGACTGGTCGATCGTTCTATGCCAAAACAAAAGTAAGAAAAGCAAAGTTGAGTGCTTTAAAGAACTCGRCGAAAAAGCGGAAGAAAATCCAAACAGCGAAGCTTCAACTGGCAGGACAGAAAACTGAAGCAGTGCTCATATCTAGCAGGAAGAAGTGGGAGTCGTCGCCTTGGATATTGACGTGCATAAAATAATGTCACAGTCATTCCTAAAATACTTAGGCGTAATAATTGATACGAGGATGAATTTCACGACAAACATAGAGAAAGCTTGCGAAAAAGAGGAGTGAGTTAACACGTCTTAAGGCTATTGTTGGCAAAAGTGACTCAGTCAATAGTCATGTATGCAGCAGCAGTGTGGGCTAATGCGTTAAAGCAAAAAACGTATGCGAAACCAGTAAGGTCCTTACTTCGCCTAAGAGCAGAGTTTCCAGTGTGTTTAAATGAGTTACGCATCCACCCATTCTACCCGGGAATAGTCACACACAACTAATATACCACAACCGATGCCACCATAACACATACATTACCACACAACACAACTCACCACACTTCTACATCAACCCACTAAACATAAAGGATGGTCCGCTGAGCAGGTTCAACACTATTCGTCACATACAGTTCGAACATCAACATCCGTTTCATATATCCTCGTTTTTGGACAACAATCTCGCGCGCTGCAGTTACCACTGTGAACCTCSCAATCTAATAATTGGAATATCAATTTTTATAACATTTAACTTATCAGTTGACATTAACATTGAAGATACAATTTTAAAATAACACTATACCAAACAAGAGATTTTCATATTTAATAAATTACATTGTCGTTATAATCTCAAGTGCATCCGGTACTCTTATTTCGATTTAAAAARGGCAAAAACAATAGAGATACATACTTACATATGTATTTACTGGTAACCTAGTGGGAAATCGTACAACTAATCCAAAAGTTAAGTTATCAGCACCACAACCATACAGGATTTGTAAGGAAAGTAATAGGACTGAGTCGATTTAAAAAAAATGAATTTAACCAATCGGTACAATTCTTTAAAACTTTCAAAATAGGCTCCTTCTGCGTCGATGCATAACTGCCAGCGACCTCGTCCGGCCCTCCAAAGAGGCCTGGTGCCACACCACTTCTTGCTAAAGTGTAAACCTGCTTGATCATATCAAACGTCTCTGTGGCCGATTTTAGGAGTTTCACACTGAATTTGCTCTATCGAACGCTGCATTTTCGGCTTGCGCGAGTTAATACTTTAACATTTAACTACGCCTTTGCTCAACTCAGCATAGCAACAGCTAACCACAAGTATAGCATGATATCACTACAACAAACAATGCTAAACAAACAAACAACAAAACAGCCATATGTTTCAGTAAACGAACAACATTCATGAAAAGTCATCAAAAAAACTTTATCTTGGAACAATAGAAGTGCACTATCAGTCTAACAATATAAATAGTTATTTACTAGTAAACAACCAGCATCTCAATAGTATGAGCAGCGATAAGCTAGCCTATATGAACAACTGGAACAATAGCCTCTAGGTCACTTATCATTATAGACTGCCGAGTAACAAGTTCTGTATACCACTTGTAAAGGTACAGTTTAATATATTCAATACTTAAGTGCACGTGTATACTGTGAATTATTATACGAATAAAGGATCAGTCAGTACCAATCTCATTTGCCGACTTGAAATTAGATTTATTTTATTCGTACCCCGAGTAATTAAATTAATTCGCGCAAATGGTTTTCCTGACTCTCCATGTGTTCGGAGACAATCAGCCGCTTATTGTTTAGCTAGGAATGTTCACTACCGATTACAGTTCGTACGGGCACGCTAATTTAAATGAAAGCTTCTTCAAAATACAATCGTTCTCATGTGAACACAATAGATTTGGGTCTTTCGCGTAAGTCTTTCGAGATATTAAAAAAAATGAATAATATCGACCGCAACATTTTCGTAAAAACCAAAAAACTTCGCACAAACTGTTGGAACATACGCATACACTTAACGAGTGTGAAAGCAAATTTAACTGCGTTTATTGTCGAAGAACTTTTTTAACTTCAGGCCTTAATAGACCAAGGATTCCAACGATCATTCATAGCGCCAAAATAGGGTACAGTTGCCAACAAAATAAGACAACTTTGAATTTACCCTAATTTCCCCAAAAGCCGATAAGATAATTTAAGCAGAAGCTATAGTCTTACCGCAACTAACACATTTGCTTCCAAGCTATCATATAAAAAGCAAGCATTGGAAAAAGGTTTCACGTCTTAAGTCAAAAGATCTCAAAAGACATTTCATTATGATCACATCATATAGTATTTTAAGGTGTTGAGAAAACTTCAAGCACATTATTGGCACAAAATACTATTGTTATCCTAGTTAGTTAGCTAGCTACGGAATCAGTTACCACCATGGCAACTCCAGTTTAGGAAATCTCAAATTGAAAAAATGTGAGAGTTAGAAGAAATCCCTCCCTTATCGATCACAACCACTGAAGCTACAACATCATCAGACACTACAAGTACGTCGTAAGACCGACCAGAATTTCTCCGTACACTAACTTTAGGTCATTCCGGCAGCTCTGCTAACCAACAGCTTTTAAGTATGGAAACAGACCTACTTAAAAAAGACGACCTAAAATCAGAGAACGATAAGTTGTTAGAAGAATACCTCTACTTAGAATGCATAGAGATAGGAAGTCAGCCTTTGTGAAAAACTTGTACAAAACAAATACTATTAATTTTACCTGGCAGATCATGCAGTAAAAAAGCCAGAAAAAAGGGCAACGTTTTATTCAATGCACGCCTGAATACAACTACATTTTACGTTTGCGCTGCACAAACATTGCTATWGATTTTCGCTGCCATGTACGCTGATCAAATTTCAACTGTATTTTTTTTATTTTTTATTTACATTCAGGGAAAAAAATTATTGGCAAATTTGTAAAAAATATCAGAAATGTTTCTTGAATTCCTTTTGTGTAATACTTGAAAATTTATAAAGTCGTTGGCTAAATGGCTCTTTCGATAATACATCATCAATATTGATTTCCCCTTTATACTCCTTAATGCGTAGAAGATCGGTAAGATGTTGGTCAGAAAGCGTGTTTCTTTGCTTATTTTGAAAGTGGAAAATTCCCCTTCATCAGTTTCAATAAAAAAATAATTTTCTTGCCATTCGCTTGAAAGCATTTTAAAAATTCGAGGTGTTTCTGTCAGTGTATTAAATGCCGATTCTTTGTGTTGACCTATCGTACGTGTTCAGCTGCTTTCGTGTGCGWGTGATATTTTTCGCAGTAGCAGAATTATCAGTCAAACWAGCGTGTTTGGATTTTTATTGCGTTGTTATTAAATGAGCGCCACTGATTTAATGTCTCAAAATTCAAAAGTGTATTTACGGGATCCACGCTCCAACCAGATCTAATGCTGCTTATTTTAAATTTGCGTATATTCAAATACGTATTCAACGGTATTCGTACATAAAGACGATCAAGCCCTTCAACGAATTTGTTTATTTATTTATTATATGTAAAATAACAAATAAAATTAATAATACACAAAGAAAAAGTATCACTATTATAAATGTCTTAAATAATAAAAAGTAAACTTTCCATATAAGAAGTATTTACAAGTGATATGATTAGAAAAGTAAAGATAACTGAAATACTTCTTTTTGGACTTTGTACGAGGTAAAAATTCCGAATTTTTATTGACGTTTACAGTGGATTCTATTTTAAATAAATCAAGAGTTTTATTATTCTGTTAAACTAGTTCTTACTGAGTTCATTTCGTAGGTGAATTATGGTTAAGGAAGGCGAGTTGCAATATGGGCAGAGTGGAATTGTGTTGCAAATTAATAAATGAGAATGCATATGGCTAAGACAAAGGTGAACAGAGTTATATCTTGGCCTGATGATGGATAAGCAGCTTTTTCCCCATCTTAGTTGTAGATGGTTTAGTAGTGATGCACATTTTTCCAAGCATTAATTTTTATGGCTTTTATTGCTGTGAAGCGAATAAATGAATTTTATAATTTTTTTATATACGGTACTTTTTGCTTAATAGCACATCAAAATTTCCACAAAATTTCGTTCAATTAAGCGGTGAATCAATTAACAGATACTCGCTTAGTTGAGCAATTCGTTTAATTAAAAAAATTCCGTGTATGTCCACTTAAAGTTTTTCAAATATTTGAATAATTTTTTTACCCTTCAACGAAAATATAAATGTAATAGGAACAATTTACATAGGTATATTTTCATACATATGTATGTATTTGTTGTCTTCTTTCTCTTGTTCCAAAATATTTTAAATAATTTCTATATCAGTAAGCACTTCATTATACTTTTCGTTGTCGTGACGTGTGACTAATTTTTCAAATTCTTCTCTTAAATTTTCTGCTATTTCAAACTCATTGGCATTTTAAGTTTTCTCACTTTCTCCTTCGGGAAACAATTTATTTTTAAAGTGACGTGGATATTAGCCGATCCTTACAACTTTGCAAAAMCCTGGAGATTCGTATGCGGCTCTAGATTTTCGAAATTTTGTTGTGCCAAATTTATTATCAGAATACGAGGATGCCGACATTTTAAATGCAGATGAGAGCACTTTATTTTTAAAAGCATTGTTTTGAAAAAAACCTTTGCCTTTACCTTTGACATTGCATATAAAAAGTAATGATAGCGCACTTTAAATGACTTAAACCCATTGTTACGATATCCCTGTTTTCAAAGGTTTTTTTTCCAAACAATGCTTTTAAAAATAAAGTGCTCTCATCTGCATTTAAAATGTCRGCATCCTCGTATTCTGATAATAAATTTGGCACAACAAAATTTCGAAAATCTACAGCCGCATACGAATCTCCAGGTTTTTGCTCCGCATGTATTTTTCTGAGTTTAATTTCTTGCTGCTTTTGCCAGCGCCATAAACAACCTTTTGATGGGGTAAAGTAATAATTAATTTGCTCTGTTTCTTCCATCAACTGGTTTCATCACAGAACCCGATGATTGCATTTGTTCGTAGCAAATTTGAAGCGCCCCTCTGCTTATATTAAATTAAAAAAGCTGGTAAATGAAAAAAGGAATTTTTTGAATATTATTCAACTAAATTAAAAACTGATTTTTAATAAAATTGTTTTACTTTTGCATGATAGTTTCTTTGACAGGTGATGAAATGATCTAATGATATTTTGTTAAGTTAATTCCTTTCCAGGATCTAGCGCAAATGTAGTACATTTAGGGCTTATTAAACTGAATCCTTTTGAAATTGAATTCGAAAAGGACGGCAATAGCGATGGTGGGCGAAGGTCTGCAGTTTTTCTAAATATTTTTGTTTGCTATTTTATTATACAGGGCCTGTCGTGATAAATAAATTATTGCCTTCCAAATTATTATTTTTAAATTTCTGCTTATATTCGCTCGGACCAGAATTGCCATCAAAGCCACATATCAATATTGATAATAGGTAATTAGAGGACTCTGACTGTGATCCAATAATTTTTTTTATCTCAACTTCAGCATCAGATTCTGAGACCTTTCTTTSCTCAGAATAACTGTTTTTCCTTTAAAATGTTTTCATAGCAAGGTAAACAGTTAATATCAAGTTTTTTGTTAACGAAGCTTCTATGTAATAACTAGATACCTATGCATTATTTAATTTGATTCGGTTATAAGTGATATTTCTTCACACATTTACTAAAGACCAAAATTCAAAAATTTAATATTATATATAAGCGTGAAAGTTTACACCGATATGATGTGCTTAAATAAAAGTATGTATAAAACAAACATTTGATAGAAGTGAGAAAATGATAAAATGAAAACCAAAGCTCAAATATTTATATAAGTGTAATGATAAAAAAACATAAAAAATAATAATATATTCCCGAATATACATACACGTAAATACAAAAAATTATAAAAAATAACCCACAGAAAATTGCATGCCTTGTAGGATAACATGAATAACAAAGAGAGTTGCAGCTGAAATCAAAAGCATAAACTTAGAAAACATTAACTAATAAATAATAAGTCGATGTATAAAGAAAAACATACCACTCAAAAGGACACTTATAAAATAATGGTTTTAAAATAATAATAAAACAACATATTATTACATAATATAAAAACCGCTTTATTATATAACATATACCTTTATTATCAATACTCATTTCGATTTATGGGGATGAAACACGATTTAATATTACAATTTAATGTATTATAAGAGATAATTTTTAAGCTATTTTCACTTTAAGCAGAAGTCATGTCGCAAACTTCTGTTCAATGCACTATGGGGAATTTGCCCGATTTCATGGTATTAATTAATAACTTTTAAACTAAGTAAGATTTTTCGAAACGGGTTTTGTATTATTGTTATAGACACCGATAGGAATGTTTTTAGAAAAATGGGCGTGGCTCCGCCCTTACCTGATGAAATATTATTTATWATCTTTTAAACTAAATAAGATTTTTTGAAACGGTTTTTTGTATTAGTCTTATGGAGATCGTTGGAAATAGTTTTTGGTAAAATGGGCGTGGTTCCGCCCTCCCATTTGGATAAATTAATCAAAAACTTTTTAAATAAATAAGATTTTTCAAAACGGGTTTTTTTATTATTGATATGGACTCTGTTGGAAATAGTTGTTGTATAAATGGGCGCGGTTCCACCCTCTCAGGACGAGAAAAAATTTGTTTTATTTCATATAGAAAAGTTGATAAAGTGACAACCAAATAATACAATAATGAGTTTATAAAATATTTTCATTCTCAAGGTCTTCATCAGACATAAAATAAAAATCGTCAATTTCATCTCCAATTTCCTCAATTTGATCCTGACCTTCAAAATTGCGCAATAAAAGGTTTAAAACTTCTGAAGGAAGTTCCACACTTTTATGCTTCCGAATTCGCTTCATAAGGTTTTTTGAAGAAATGACAGGATCAGAAGTATCTAAGGCTCTGTTGAAAACATCCATGAAATTATTAACACGACTATGCTTCCGTGCGTGATACAGTCTATCTGCTTTATAAATTTTGTTGCGTGCTTCCGACGCTTCTTCTCCGAAATATCCAACGGGAAGTAATGTATTTTCCATAATTTGCCTTGAATGGACAATTATTTTGTGAACAGTTGCCGTCATTGGCAACCATGGATAACAATCCACAATTTGTTCCCCAGTTTTAAAACAAAATTGTTCAAATTTCTCCAAATCAATCGGCAGTTGACAAGACAAGCAAATTAATATAACTCTTAAGTTACGCATTATTTCTTTATCAACTCCGGTAACTTCTGCAAATGTTTCAAAATTGGTAAATGCTCGCCTTGCCGTGTTTCCATTGTTTGTATTGCCAGATCCATTTTGTTTTGGCTTATCAACCTCTAAGCCTAGCCTCTCCCAAAACATACGCTGATTTTTTCCGATCTGCAATCGTTTTTTTGTCCACAGATGTTGTCACTCGCCATTTCTGAACAGTTAACTTATAACCGGCGTGTAATACAAATTCAAAACATCTTATCCAGCTATGAAGCGGACTTAACCCGTGTTTTTAATTATCTAAAAGTGGAACAAACTCGAGGCACTTAAAATTTTTGTTGGTCCTCTTTTAATATGGCTTCTCTTGTTTCTTTCAAAAACTCCAATTTGAGAGGGCGGCAAAATCTTATCGATTGTGGAGTACGGTTATTCCATAAAACAAGTCTAGAAGCATCAATTAATCGAAGAGGCATTACGGTTGAGGCAAATAGGCATGCATCTGAATCGCATGGTCCTTGGTCAGCATAGGCCTGGTTATAGTTCGACTGCCCGGTACTACCATCGAACCCATAACTTAGGACTAAATCAGCTGATATAAAATCTACATCCTGCTGCCTCATCGTATTCATAATGACTTCTTCTTGAAGCGCAACAATTCGAGTAGCCGTATGATTTAAAAGATCTTGCATTGGGACCTTTGCTACAGTATCGCTAATGTATATATTAGCAGGTCTACAAAGCTTTTTTTGTTCCACAACATCTTTATATAGAGGGTATATGTCGGCATCTCTTTGCTTAGCATCATCCCTAATTGCGCAATACTGCTCCTTGCTTTAGCCATGATCTAATAAAAGTGATTCGTCCTTTGATGCACGAATAATCTGCTTAATAGGGCATTTCAAAATCTCCCTTATGTTCTTTGCCTTTTCCGGACTAACTGCAAGAGTATTAAGGACTACAGAAAGATCAATGATCTTTCTTGGTTTGAGTTCTCCGTCTCCTTACGCCATACTTCAAAAAGCTCCGCGTTCGAAAAATCGAAGATACCTGACAAAATACGAAATTACGCAGATTGTGCGCATTTGTGCACATTGAGACAAATTGCCTTTTATTCATAATTAATGGCTCTACGACATATACTGGACTTACACTGTTACAACGATATGTATTTTTTGTAAGTCTACTTAAAGTTAATTTTTTTTTCAAAAATTACCTTTTATACCTGTTTTAAAATTGGCTAAATATTAGTAAGACAGGCACATATCAAAATATTAGTACACACAACTAATAATACAAACCAGTATGATTGTTTTCCATCATAAATTGAATTAATAACTTCTTCAACTTTTAAGTATCGCTCTTTCAAAGTAGCTAACCAAAAACTGCCTCTTCTCAACCACCTGCTTTTGGGCTGCAACAGCTGACTTTAACAGTGCATAGCCTTAACAGAGCACTGTTAATTAACATTTTTCGTCATATGGAGCCATGTGTTTTTAATATGTTTACATAAACAAAAACCCCAAATATTTAAACTTTGATAAAATGACTAAATACCATGAAATCGGGCAAATTCCCCATAGTGCAATGTGGTAAGAGCGCACCCATGCCAGAGAACGTATATTTATTGAGAAGGTTCACGATGTCAAAAATTTAGGGATATTTCAATTTTGGGATATTTACTGTTTTGGATGAGCGTGTTTCACCACTGGAAATTATTAGCGTGTTTCACCACTTAATAAGAGGGGCATGAAAATAGCAGAATTGAGCATTTTCAGTGGTCAATCAGAGAAATTATGCTATTTCTGATGTTAAGGAATGTACGCTTACAGATTCGCATATTTACAATGCGCAACCGACTCTGCATATAATTTATATACATACATACATAGGTTATATTTTATATCAAAACACAAAAGCATGTGCATCCATATGTACGTACAAATAAACTATTTCACAATGAATTCCTTAAATCTTTGGAAATATACATATAATAAATCATATTTGTACTATAACCTAATTATTTAATTAATGTAGGTTAGATAAGATATATACGTATGTACGTATTTATATACCTACATATTTATTTGCAGGCCTTTAAAAGTTTTGTTAAATATTAAAAGACCAAGCGGTCGCACATATTCACGTATGTATGTAATTATGTGTGCATGTAAACAAAACGAACCATATGTACATACAAACAATAATTAGTATTTCATAAAACACACCGACAGATGCAGCAAGATATGGGCAATTAAGAGGGATGATTTTCATTTAAGCGGAATACTGCTTAACCGGGATTCACTGTACACACAAATCAGAGGAATATTTTATTTGGCACGTTTTTGATTTGAAAATCGACCAATAAACTATGTTGTCAGTTTTATTCTAATATAATTTATTTTTATACTTATATTTGCGGGGTTGTCACTTTTTCCTTCTCATACAAATATCAGAAATTGTTCAATTTATGATTTGCTCGGGGAGATGTCATGGTGTTTGTTTTTATGAATGAAGCAAGTTTGCCTGTAGAAAGTGCGCTTGCGTTCATGAATTAAAATATTGTTGTTTTGTACTTTTCTACAAATTTGGGCATCGACTATTTGGCTGCCATATTGACTTGTGACGCTGCTGATGCTATTTGAGACGTTTGTTGTTTTTCCGGGCGACATACATATCTTCATGGGAACGCGTATAAGTATGTATGTTGTGTATGCATTATTTGTGTGGGAATGTCATACGCACATATTTACATGTGTACGCATATAAGTATGTTGGTTTGTGTATGCTTTAATTGTGCGGCAATGTCGTACACATATGCATATGGAAGTAGGTACATATAGCAGCAGTGCGCGCACACTTTTTACTGATAAAAGATAATATCACGATCTGAATTTGAATTGTACTTACATATGTATGTAACTATGTGCTCATATGTAGATATGTATGAAAATTGAAATGAAATGCGATTTACATATAATATTATTGTAATATATTATAATAAGTATTTTAGGATATTATAACAGTATGTCATATATGTATGTATATACAATATATTATCAAACATAAGAAATATTTAATAAATAAATCTTATTTGCACATTAACTGCAAATATTGTTTTGAAAATAGGATAATTTAAGCAGAATGTTATAAATTATGCATATATTCATAGAAATACGCAAAATGATAATCATATCAATTAATATGATTGCATGTAAACGTATAGAATTATATGCAAAATCCTAACATGTGTACGTCTGCAATAAGAATGTATAGTGACTCACACGTCTAACCAGATGCGTGCATTGCCAATGATGACACCCTCCAGCCATATAGTGAACATCTTAAAAATGATACATATGATACATCAAATTAAAGTAAGAATCTTCTATTTTATTTTCGGAAACTTAAAAAGAGTAATAAATTCATTCACTGCGTATAATTTAGAGAAATAACTCGCAACATATAGAATTCGTTCCACACAACTAATCGGAAAATTATAAGAAGTAACCTTCTACAAGTCACGATACTTCTGATCGTTGTGGAATTTCACTAGAACAAACACTGAATATTCTTTTTTGTTTATTAGTGGCTACCGATAAGTCTATGAGTAAGCAACACGACAATATGACGCCCCCGCGTACTGATACCTGTACTAAAATTCGGAAGCTAATTATTCAGTTACGGGAAGAAGGAAGAGCCATTAAAGATATTTCAGATATTGTGAATAGGAGTACTTCAACTGTGTTTGATATTATAAATATAAGTAGAGCTGATCATGGAAAGAAGCTAACATAAGCCGAAGGAATGTTTATACTGAAAATTGTTGAAAAAATCCCGTTTTCCCAATGGAAAATGTAAGAAAAATATTAGAAAGTGTAAAAGAAAAGAAGGTTTCAGTCCAAACAATTTGCCGCACACTTCAAATCTTCGATGTACATGGTAGAGCAGTTGTAAAACAGGCGTAGATATTTGAAAAAAAAATAGAAAGAAAAGGCTAGAATTTGTGAAATTGCATTTAAAAAGGCCTGATGAGTTCAGGCAAAGGCAAAATGGTATAATTTTGATTTAGTAATCATGAAACAGTATTATTACTGCTTTTTCAAGGTCCCTTTCACACACGATATCAAGTGTAACCTGCAGGGATCAGATGGCTGAAGTTTTGTCTGGCGGCGTCCCAACGAACCTTACTAGCCAAAACATATTAGGGCAACAATTAAGCGCGGTGGTGGGTCAGTAATGGTTTGAGGATGTATATCGGCTAAAGGAACGGACAACCTCGATTTAGTGCAAAGTGCTATGGAAACGAATATGTCGACATTTTAAAGGAAACTTGAAAGCAGTCATGTGTAACATTGGGAATCAAAGACGATTTTATATTTTACCAAAACAACGATCCGAAGCCCAAATCGGCGATTGTTCATACTTGGTTTATATACAATTGCACTTATGTACTGGGTACACCTGCCCAATCCTCAGATCTGAACGTTATTGAGCACGTATGGTAAGAAGTCAGTCGAAAAGTGTACCAAAGGCAGTATTCCAATTTTATCAAAAACTTGTCGCCTCTATACCAAGGCGACTAGAACCATTTTTATCTGTAAAAGGATATGCTACGAATATAAGTAATCATAAGCTTTTTAAAATATCCGGTTAGTTGTGTGGAACAAATTTTGTATGCTGCGATTTATTTTTCTAAATTTTATGCAGTGAATAAATTTATTACGATTTTTAAGTTTCCGAAAATAAAATAGATGATTTTTCCTTTAATTTGATGTATCATATGTATCATTCTTAAGATTTTTACTTTATGATTGGAGGGTGTCATCATTGGCAATGCACGCATCCGGTTAGACGTGTGAGTCATTGTATATTTCTGAGCATAATTTTCATTGAATGCTCAGCTCTGTTCATGTTCCACTGTTAAGATTTCTCCTTCTTAGCTAGCTGTGGTGAAACACGCTCATCGCATTTTGTTAGCTTTTGACAGTTTACACGCCTGTCCGTGGTTGGACCTTTTCTATAAATATACGTTCTCTGCCCATACTTTTTGCACAGCAAAGTTGAGCTTATCCTCAATTGTAAAGGCTACGGGGAAACCAATTACCCATTGGGTCATTTCAACGAAATGTACTGTAGTGGGAAACAATCAACGGTTATTTTGCATCCAATTTGGTGTTTCGCTCGTGTAAAGGGATCCATATAATTTTTTTGTTTGTGGTACGAATTAATAGGGGTATTCAGACCGAACTTGTTAATCAGGTATTTTGTTAAAACACTTAACTGTGAACATACTCTCGCTCTACCTCATTAGTGGCTGTAAATTTTATCCCAAAACAAAAGCATTAAGTTAAGATATAAAGCTGTAATTTGGTATAAAGGATCGCACTTAAGCTGCAACAACCAAATTTGCTGAGTACAAATCTTATAAGCCTTACCGAAATTGTGAAAACGTATAGAAATGGAGGATAGCCCCGCTCATTCCCCATATAACGGTACTGTTAAAAACTAATAAAACCAGGATAAATCAAAAGCTAAATAAACCTGAGAGAAATTTGTTTGGTAGAAACCCATATCCCGGAACCCGACAAAATTTAGTACGTGGCATATTATGTTACATTGTACACATATCAAAAAGCAATTAATATAATGGAATAAAACTTAAAACGGTTAATGACTTTAGTGTTTATGACCAAAAATTGTTTAAATCCAATAAAAACTGTTCAAGCTCTTGCCCTATATATGTATATAACTGAAATTAAGGCACAATCTTTCTTCCCAACCTGTCCCCAAACGTTAAAAGATTGTCCGTGTCCGACTTGGAGATGCAGGTACAACCTGTCGTTTTCCAATGAGTATCGTTTTTTAGTAAATTATGTTCTTCACATGCAGCACGATACGTTGGGAATATTATACCATTAACTGTACTGTTTCAAAGGACATCGGCCCACACATATTTACCAACAACAACCTCAAATAGAACCATTCATAATTTTTTGATTTATTTACAAATTCGGATAGCCAGTAACTGCTTCGCCTTGCTTCTGTCATTGCAACTTCTTTGAAACATTCCAAATGTACCTACCCTAATCGCTTCACTTCCCTTCGTAAATGCTTTGCGCACATTTTGAAACTTCTCTTTTCCTCAAAGTGCCTAAAGTACCGGAAAAACATTTATAGTCCAGATTCAAAATATCCGTCCAACTTTATACGGAACAAAGACTTAATAAATGGGCAGACTTTTATTTCAAGGACTTTTTACTGGTAATGCACGAATTCCACTTTTTAGTGAAGCATCTTATGATAAACGACAATTTTCGTTATATTATCAGTAGCAAGAACAAATAAGGCAGATGGTCTTCCGACCCGTGAACATGCCACATACTGATGAATTTTGCTACATTAAGAAAGTCAAATAACTTTTTTTCAGTGTATGGAATTCAYTTTTATTTTATTCATGTTAAAGCTCATTCAATGTTATTAAATATAGCTTAATTAGTTTTAAAAATAATGGAATTTATTCGTTGATGCATGTTGCGGCATCTTACCAAAAAGTTGTTCATTACTGCTTTAAGAGTTGAGACAGGAATAGCCGCAATTATTTCTCGAATGAATTGATTTAGTTCATTCAAATTTGTTGGTTTTGCTTTGTAGACTTCCTGTTTGCAATAACCCCACAAGAAAAAGTCAGGTGCAGTAAGGTCAGGCGACCTGGATGGCCAACGGAAGGTGGAGTTTCTGGATATCACCTTATTGGCAAATTTTCGTTGCAATTCTGTCATAACAGGTTGGGTTATGTGAGGAGCTGCACCATCTTGCTGAAACCACACATAGTTGAAAGAAGTTCTCATTCGGCGTAATTCTGGATAGAAAAACTCYCTCAACATGCTCAAGTAACGGTCTCCAGTAACCGTAACGGTGTGACCGTTTTCTTCGAAAAATTAGGGCCTGACAATGCAGCGTGATGAAACTGCACACCACACTGTGACACGAAGTGGATGCAATTCCGTCTCATGGAATCTTTGTGCATAATTAACTGTAATGACTGCTTGCTTACACCCATTTGAGCAGATAAGCTTCTTGTCGAAACACGTGGATTGTTTTGTATGGCAGCAGTTACAGCAGCGATTGTTTTCTCCATTCGAACTGAAGGGTTTCGATGGTAAGGTCTTCTGTTGACTGTCCCATGCTCGGCAAAATTGTTTACAAGTCTCATTATGGTCAATCTGCTCGGAGGATCGCCGCCAAATGTGCGCCTATACTCTCTTTGAACCGAAACTGCGGACTCCAGTGCGTGATAACGGCGGACAATCCAAATTCTTGTTTCAGTGTCCCAGGTATTCATTTTTGTTAAATGTAAAAATCAATCTGCAAAATAAAAAAAAATAACTAGATTCATTAAATAGAATAAAAGTTATTTAATTTTTTTTTTTTTGGTAGCGGCTTTCCTCAGCCACCCTGTATAATTGGCCATGGGAAAATCAATAATTTTTTAGATTCCTACCACAAACTTTTAAGGATTGGCCTTGGCTTGTTTATGGCCATGGCGAATGAAAATTGAAGTCGTTTAAACTCCAACGGCATGTCGGATGGGATCATCGGGATCCTTGGCATGAGAACTTCCTCACCGTTGAATTGTCCTTTCAGTATCGTTGCATTAACCACATTGTTCATCAATTTCCTTATTTCATATAGTTTCCAGGTGGTAAGATTGGCATATCCAAGAGGCTTACAAATTCAGTTGGATAGTTGGTAGCTTCGTCTTCATTGTTTGCACAGTCAATTGATTTGAAATGATAAGTTTAAATTATTATATCTTTATTCTTAGGCGCCAAAATTGTTCGCTCACTCAACCATTCGTTATTTTTGTGGTTAGTAATGATGTTTGGGAATACTTTTTTTATGAGGTCGTCTTTTAATGAGACAAAGTTACAGAAATTCTGTGGAAATKAAATTAATCTGCTGGACTCGTCGACAGGTACCGATAGTCACTAATTGCTCAGAGTAATCGTCAGCAGATGTATCGCTCAGCAATGCAACTCTCATGTTTGTAAAATTTAGTGTTTCTGACGTTTTTTGTTAGTCGGTTTACGCACTTTTAGTGATTTTCAACATAACCTTTGTATGGGAGGTGGGCGGTGTTATTATCCGATTTGAACTGTATATGGAAATGCCTGAATGAAAAAACTCTGTAGAGTTTGGTTGACATATATATTTCCGAGATATGTACAAAAAATTAAGTAGGGGGAGGGGCCACGCCCACTTTTCCAAAAAAATTACGTCAAAATGTGCCCCTCCCTAATGCGATCCTTTGTGCCAAATTTCACTTTAATATCTTTATTTATGGTTTAGTTATGACACTTTATAGGTTTTCGGTTWTCGGTTTTCGCCATTTTGCGGCGTGGCAGTGGGCCAATTTTGCCCATTTTCGAATTTAGCCTTCTTATGGAGTCAGGAAATACGTGTACTAAGTTTGATCATGATATCTCAATTTTTACTCAAGTTACAGCTTGCACGGACGGACGGACAGACAGACATCCGGATTTAAACTTTGCTCGTCACCCTGATCACTTTAGTATATATAATCCTATATCTGACTCTTTTAGTTTTAGGACTTACAAACAACCGTTATGTGAAGAAAACTATAATACTCTCTTTAGCAACTTTGTTGCGAGAGTATAAAAACAAAAAACGAAACAAACGAGGGCAATCGGTAATACAAAAACACACATAATACATCAATAACAAAAAGTAATGTAAAGGGGTATAAAAACAAATCGGACGCGCGAAACCCAAGAACAAAACATAAATCAGGCACGAAATCTGTGATTGCCTAAAAAATAAAATACAAACAAAAACAAAACAATCGGGCGCGAACAAAAAATAGCTACAAAATATTAAAACCAAAAATAGAAGGTGTACTGAAAGTGGCTGCAAACTTTAAGGAGAAAAGGAGTGAAGAAAGGAAGAGGAACAAAACGCAGACGGCGTAACGACATATGCACTACCTACCTACCTACACAGCTCTTGAAGTAACCAAGTGAGTGTATTCAATCCATTCTCCACATTTAATAATATGCATATATGTATGTATTCAAAACGACGGTTTTATACTATACTAGTATAAAAGCTGCAACTGAAAAACCGCTTTAACAGCACAACAAAGCGGTTACAAACAATATTCCATACATCCAAATATTTATAAACTTGAATAAAATAATTCTTTAATGCCTATATGATGAGCTTACCTTTGTGTATTCAAACACAGCTATTTAACAAAAATCAGCCAAAATTCAAGTATTTACTTGCAATATTTTCCGGCAATACCTCTTCTTCTTCTTGATTGGCGTAG
>NW_017535719.1:248726-258246 GCF_001853355.1 Bactrocera latifrons | reverse complement strand
AAAAACAAGCAGGATTGTGCACAAAAAGCGAATTGATCTCTCTAACGAGCTCTCAATTGTTAAGAACAAAACATAATTTTTAGCACAAACGGTTTGTGCATACGTATGTACAAAGCATAATGATCTCTTCGACGAGCTCTCATTTGCACAAAAACAAATGCATACAAGCCAATTAGTAAGATGTACCTATATACCTATATAGAAAATACTTAAAATTAATATTGCGGTTTGCAAACAAAGCATATAAATATATAAAAAAAAACTTAATAGCAAGAAAATAAGTAACGATATCAATAAAACAAATAATCCGTTTTTTACGATCAAAAACGTTTATATACTTAAAAAAAATATTCAGTTCACACTGAGAAACCTATATAATAATGAACAATAACAAAAATCAAAGTATACCTGGTTGCTAGATTTATTTAAGAAAGTGACATTTTAACAAGATACTGCACTAGATTTGCCTCTTCACCGATTCACGAAAACTCGGAATCGTTACTAGAAATCAAAATTATAAATCTCAACAACTTTTGAATACGACTACGAGATCTACCTCAAAATTTTAAATCATTGGTTACGATATTTACGAAAACTTCTAAGACCAATATGAAGAAACAAAAGCTATGATCTCCGATCAATTAAAGCTAATTAAAGCAATTGCACCTACTCCACACCCAAGAGTAGAGCTGCACCAAATGCAACAATGTCAAGAAGCAAGTTCAGGCATCCACCTCGAGGTGACCACATGTGACACAGAAACATTCTATGGAGGTTATGAATGAATGACCATCCTTCCGGGACATATTTACAGCCGTTAACATCAACCACCCAGAACTATTAAAAGCACAAAAGTTGTATCACCTCCGATACAAGGCAAAAGGTCAAGCAGGCGTCATAGTAAAACAATTCGCATTAAATGACGATAATTTCAATTTGGCTTAGATATTAAAACGAAAGAATACTGGTCGATAAACAAGTAACCACACTAAGGAACTTGCCAAAAATTAATAAAGAAACAAGTGTAGAATTCATCAACCTAGAATCCACTGTTTCTAATTGTTTGTCAGTTCTATCGACACTGAATATCCCCACAGACAGTTGGGACCCAATTCTGCTAAATATTTGCACCGCCGCATTACCAGAAAAATCGGTTCTTTTGTCGGAGCAATCAGTCTCATCACCAAAGAAGTGCCCAACGTGGCAACAAATAAAATACTTCCTAACTTCCTAATATGAAATTGCGGAAAGAGTAGAGGAAAAAATAATCAGAAATAAGAATATTAAACACGACCAAAATAAAAGTTTCAATAGCCCCCAAGCTAGAAGCAAAAACAAATCAAATCGAACTTTTAACCAAATACAAGCATTCACATAAAAAAGGGAAAACATACGTCATGTGAACTATGCACAAGAGCGCTTAAGCTTAAAATTTGCGAAAAGTTTAAAAAATTTAATATTAACGAAAGGAACAACTTTGTCAGATCAAAAAGACTCTGCACAAGCCCATGAACACAATCTTAAAAATTGCAAAAGCAAAATTAATTTTTTATATTGTCACAAGAGACATGCTTCACTACTGCAGATATCCAATCTCACTCACAGTTTCCACCGTAAGAACTCAAGTTGAGGACAAATACTTAATTCACAATTAAGGAAATTGCAAAAGTTAAGGAAACTTCAAATAACAAACAAATGTATAAAAGATCAGTATTGTAAGCACTACTCCAAAGCCGCAACTACTCGATCCAATAATGGCCGGTACGACTACCACTAGAGCCACAATTTTCCAATAGTCCACAAATCGGTATAAAAAACAAAATCAGAGTTACTTGTGACAATTCCTCTATTAAAAACAGATAAAAAATTTCGGCCGCGCAGGATGACTTTCGCCAATAATGAGAAAAAAAAAAAAAACAATTCTGCACCAATCCTAGAGCGGTGGCGGGTTACTAAATGCCAAATTAGTGCATACGCATTAAAAAACTCAAAATATAACACAGTTGAATCAAGAAGTCGAAAAATCGACACTTCATAAATTTTCAAAAATAAATAAAAGCTCAAAAGGAAGTTGAGGAATCATCATACTCTCAATGCGATACATTTACAAAAGCAAAGGTCGCTCTTATCGCATCTATCCAAGAGCTCCTCATATGGGTGGGTTATGGGAATCTGCTATACAAAGCATCAATTTAATTATGAAGAATTCTCTACTCCACGAATCGAAGCCGTTCTCCATTTACGGCCATTCTCTCGCAAGATCCCTTTAATTTTATAGTCCTTACTCCAGGGCTAAGGAGCCATTCTGGCCATATCTGAGCCAGGCGTGGAGTTACTATCCTTCATAAGCCGATAACACAGATAAGGCAACTAATAAACAGCTAGTTCATCAAGCCGATGGTAAAGAAATTTTAAATAAAACCACAAGTAATAAAGCGATCAAATAAACAACCGCAAATATAATAAGTAGTAGTTACAAACTCATACATCCGCAAAAATATAGTTTCTTATTGTATGCACGTTAAAGCAAATATGATACATTCCAAATATGTACTATGTTTAAAACACGAAACTGGCCCATCCTCGGGAAAAACTGGCACRCAACTAATATACCACAGCCGATGACACCATAACACATACATTACCACACAACACAACTCACGATACTTCTACATCAACCCGCTAAACATAAATGATGGTCCGCTGAGCAGGTTCAACACTATTCGTCACATACAGTTCGAACATCTCGCCCGCTGCAGTTACCACGGTGAACCTCACAATCTAACAATTTGAATATCAATTTTTACAATATTTAAGTTATCAGTTAACATTATCATTGAAGATTTAATTTTAAAATAACACTATACCAAACAGGAGATTTTCATATTTAATAAATTACATTGTCATTATAAACTCAAGTGTAACCGGTACTTTTATTTCGATTTAAAAAGGGCAAAACCATAGAGATACATACTTACATATGTATCTACTGGTACTGGTATTCACAGTGCTTTCCTCACGGTGTCTCACGAAGCCGCAGGAGTGATTTCAGGCATAATGTCATCTGAAATAATGGCTTAAAGAGAGTGTACAGTAAAAGTAAAAGTAACGGCAAGCCTCAAACAGCTAGAGACTGCGAGGCAAATAGCCAAAACCAGTTCGAAAATCCCTGAGATGTATAGTCAATAGACTTAGCTTGCTTTGCGATGTAATACTTAATCGGTAGTTCCGCAGGGCAATTCATCAAAGCTATGTGATGTTTTTTTATTGGGTTAAAAGTGTAGTGTGGGACTACTGTTGTAAGGGCAACAGTGTCTTTTGATGATGGTTTTACATTTCGCTAAAAAAAAAAAACAACAATATGAACAGCGCACACAGATGTTATTACTGATAAGTGATAATATGATTTGAATTCGCGAAAGCGAATATGGTCATGATACATGTGAATACAAGTTTTGGATAATAAATGATAGGATTTATGTACTTATAGTACATTTATCACTATTGTAATAAATTAAGTTTTTTAGTATATTATAATTGTTTGTTATATACATACATATGTAATAAAGTATACACATAATTACATATAATTATGTAAACATATATCAAATGTAAGAAATAAATAAAAAAAGTAGGACTTATTTTGCCATTAACTATATTGCGATATGTTTGCATATTAACGTATAAAAATGTAAGCAAAACAGCTCTCTTCAAGCGTTACTGTTTTTACGTTCGCCGCGCTGTGAACTTTCTCTATGATAATAATAAAATTCTGGCATCTCTCGTGTTAAGCTGTGTTATTTCGAGCTCCTTAATTTATTCGCTTGTTTAATTTATATTTTAAAGCTAATGTGAAAATTTTTGAATTAAGTGATCCGTAAAGATAAGTATCCCTGTGATATTTTTCTATTAAAGCATTTGAAATTTACTTAAATTGTTTGTTGGTAATTTTAAGTTATTCCGCCAAGTCACTTTCAATTTGTTTTTGTTGCTATATTCTAAAATAGTGCAATAGTTGGCGTTAACTTATATTGCTAATATAAATTTCGTTCTTATTTTTATTCGTTTTCCATCTTTGTTCACAGCTGTTTGCGAGTTTCTTACTTTCCGGGTGTCACAGTGCATCTCAAACTGCTCGCTGCATTTGATAACTTATATTGCATTTATTTGTTACAAATATTTTTTTCATTTCTCTTTCTACTTTTATTATTTAATTTTTTATATTTTTATTTAACCCTCTAACAGGCAAAAGTAAAATCGTGGACAGAAAAGATTGGAATTTTTTCTAAGGTAAATAGGCTCCATAATTCTCAAAAATATCATCATAGGATTTGTTTTAATTTTTTTGTGCTCGCAGGTGAGAATAATCCGAAGCTCGCCTTGCCGGTTTAGATCAAAATAGGTGAAGATTCAATTAAAACTTCATTTTATATCAAAAGAAAAGAAAATAAGAGAAACAAAAGTAGAATTTTTATAACGAAGGTAATTCGAATAAGAAAGTTTATTAGTTTTTGTGATGATAGTAAAAAAAAAACAGTTTTTCGTAGTCGAGCAGCATAAATTTAGTTTGGAACAAAAACACTGCGTTTCTGAACTTAGGCACAATTTACATTTTCTTTTTCCACCATCTTTAGGAAGCCAAATGGGAAAGTGATCATACTGATTGAAGCGGACATCGGCGACTGGATGTTCTCCTCTATTCCCTACATTTAATTTCTTTCCTACGGGTGTTGATGGTGTCAAACTTGGCTGCCCAGCAGGTCGATTGAGTTTGTAAGCGACAAGACCAGCAGCAATTTCTTCACGGAATTCGTTTAATTTTAACAGCTTGTCATCTTGTGCAGATAGAGAGTGTTGTTGCAATTTTCTAAATGCAGACGTCGGTACAAAATATATGAATTTGTCGCAGTCTACTCCCCCCATATGGCTATTATATTCCCGTATAATTTGGGGRCAATCTAGGCAATTGAGAAGCAAAGTCCTCTCTCGACAAACAAAAACCAAACTCTATAAGTTACTCATAATAACCATCCTGCTATATGGTGCAGAGGCTTGGACGATGACAACAACTGATGAGTCGACGTTGCGAGTGTTCGAGAGAAAAGTTCTGCGAAAGATTTATGGTCCTTTGCGCGTATTACACGGCGAGTATCGCATTCGATGGAACGATGAGCTCTACGAGATATATGGCGACATTGACATAGTTCAGCGAATTAAAAGACAGCGGCTACGCTGGCTAGGTCATGTTGTCGGAATGGATGAAAACACTCCAGTATTCGGCGCTGTACCCGCCGGGGGAAGCAGAGGAAGAGGAAGACCTCCACTCCGTTGGAAGAACCAGGTGGAGAAGGACCTGGCTACGCTTGGAATATCCAATTGGTGCTACGTAGCGAAAAGAAGAAACGACTGGCGCGCTGTTGTTAACTCGACTATAATCGCGTAAGCGGTGTCTACGCCAATTAAGAAGAAGAATCTACTTCTATATGCTGCTTCTGTGTAACTTTGGCCGATTGCTCGGTTTCATTTTCTCTTTTAAATGGCTGAATACCAACGTATGTTGATGCCAATCGCACTGTCTTGTTGTCTTTCCACAAAACCGTGTTAATATCGACAGTGTATACCAACAAAGGTATCGATGTATAGAAATTGTCGAAGCAGAGAGTGTGATAAGCAAAATCAGGTATTGTTTGTGATAGTCGTACAACTACATTTGCAGTACTTCCAAGATCCGACTGACCTGGTAATAGACTTCGAAGCGATACGCAAATCCAGTGGCGTCACACAAGACGAACAATTTTATTCCCCACTTGTGTGGCTTATTTGGCATATATTGCCAATTAATTGTGCTACACATTTGGTCATCGACGCAAAGACGAGCAGGCTTTGGAACAGGTCCGAACCGTTTGTTGACTTCATCTGACAATTTTCGGATACGAAACAAGGGATCATATCCTGGTTTACCTTTTTCAATACTCTCGCTTTCATCTCTAAAAGACAGAAGAAAAGATATCTTTTTGTCGCCAAAAACTGTTTTACAGTCATTGATTCTTGAATTAGAGTGAATGCATTTTTACCCCAATAGCTCTCCAAATTTGGATAACGGTAAACGGACATATAAATGAGTATGCCAATGTACATATTTAAAAATTCCTTCAGCGTCAGTGTGCCAAGCTTTCCGATTCGCAGTGGTAAGCATGACTTGGTGCGGAAGGCGACTTCATTCACATGCCCTCAGGCGGTCTTCTTGTTTGTGTTCTTATAACTTGAACTACTTTTTATTTTTTATTAGAAAGTATATTAACTTAAAATAAATTAACTTACTTATTATTCGATAAAACACTTTTTATTTTAATTTTGAAAGTTTTTTAAATCAGAGCTGCAATTAATTGACCTATAATACTGAATTTCTGCATTCAACTGACGATAACAACAAAACGAAACGTCATAATACATTTGTTGATTCCAAGAAAATATGAGTTGATGCATTATCTAACGGTTCTTATAACGGTTGCAGACAACAAAACATTTTCTTAGGAATTTGTGACAATTTATTAAAGGCCGCCTCAGGGCGGTCTTCCCTGTTAGAGGGTTAAAATTTTTATTGCTGTTTATTATCATAATGACTTGCAATTTCACGAATTGTTCTGTTAAAGGCGAGTCGGCACGCTTTGTTTTTTGCAGGTTGTGTGACGGGCTTGCCCATATGAAATGTGCTGGACTGACAGGAAGAATTTTGGATTCTATTCTTGATAGTAAGGGCTTGCGCTGGTCTTGTATTAAATGCAATGCCAACCGAAATTGATTTATTTAAAGTTTTTAAGCAGGCGCGCAATAATTTAAAGGTCTTGAAACCCTGGCAAATAAATTTAGGCATTATGAAACGTTGTTTCAATCATCTAAATGCCAAAATGAGAAGGAAGAGAATCCAAAACCTTCCAATAAACGTARACGTCCGTCTAATGAAGAGACCACTGCTTCTTCCTTAAAAAGAATGCCTCCACCCAATATTGACCTCATCAATCTCTCTTAACCTCGTCCACAAGGTCTCGTCTGCTCAGAATACAGAGAGAGCTGTTACTGACAATGGTAAGCGAAAACCTTCTCAGGATACGTTTCCAAATAACTGTAAGTCAGGTAGTAAAAATTTAATTGTAATACCGCGGAAAAAAGCAATATTTATCTCAAGACTTGCTGCGGATACCACCGTCGATGACAAAAAGAGTTATATCTCGTCGAAACTAAAATCGGAAGATGCAGGCATCCGAAAATTTAATTCCAAATACGACAGGAATATTTCATCTTTCAAAATCGACATGGCAATCAATTGGCTCTTGACAACTCATTCTGGCCATCTGGGGTCTTTGTGCGTGAATTTGAGCATAAACGTTTTAAACCCCCTGCAGTTGTCAGTAAAATCCCAAGAAAACCCGTTGATACAAAACACTTATTAATTAGCAATTAGCAATAATTCGCTGAGTATCTACTATCAAAATGTAAGAGGCCTTAATACAAAACTTTCCGATCTGCATTTAAATAGCATCAATTATAATTTACAATCATTGCTTTTACAGAAACTTGGTTAAAGCCTCACATTTTTGATTGTGAAATATTCAATAGCGAATTTGAAATCTTTAGATATGACCGGCTGAACAGAAAGTGAGGTGGTGTCTTATTTGCTGTTCATTCTTCAATTCCATCTGAAGAAGTCGATGTTCCGCATGCAGACTTCATAGAATTTAAGTGCATTCGTATTTGCGCTAATAGTGGCTATATCTACTTAACTTTATCTTATATACCGCCTCACTTGCACATATCTGTATATATGCAGCATGCTTCATTAATAAATAATATTTTCTCAATGGCTCATAATACTGATTCCATGATTATTTTGGGGGATTTCAATTTACCGTSCGTATCATGGAAATCTATTGATGACTACACCAATCCTATTAGTACACGCTTATGTTTYAACGCGTCCTTAGATAAAATGTCAAGGTTGGCTCTTAACCAAATTAATTTAATTTCGAACGAGTCTGGTATGTTCTTAAATCCAGTCTATGTTGATAAAGCTTCAATGTTCTCTGTTGCTCAATGTGATCCTTTGGTTCGGCCAGAGGACTTGTATCATCCCGCTTTGGAAATTAACATCGAAACCATAGCCAACTTTGCTCATTATAATACACAATCCTTTGTTTTTGGTTCAACTTTGCGAAAGCTAATTACCTAAACTTACTTGGCCAGATTACAGTGGTAAATTTAGTGCTTCCCACTTTAATGAAACTATTTTAAACTTATTTGAAAAATATGTTCCGAAGTGTGTTGTTACTCATAAAATGAGTTCTAATCTATGGTTTTCGAAAGAATTATGTAAATTAAGAAATAGAAAATCTCGTGCCTTTACAGTCTTAAAAAAAAACTGCGTTAGTTGCTGACTATTGAAAATATTCTAAATTTTGCAGACAATTTGCTGAACTTAACAAAATATATTATAATAATTTCATAAATAAAGTAAAAAATAATATTATACATAATCCAAAATTGTTCCATGGTTTCGTCAACTCCAAACGCAGGATTTCTAATTTTCCGTCCGCTATGAAATATAAGTCTAGTATGTCCAGTGACAATCACACCATTTCTAATATGCTCACTGAATTGTTTAGGTCGAATTACTTTCCAAAATCTTCAAAAAATGTTCCGCATCAGCACAAGTTATGTCCGATTTCTGTCACTAATGCACCTACCATTTCCGAAGCAGACATCTTTTATCAGTTAAATATATTAGAACAATCATACAATTATGGCCCACATCAGGTGCTTCCTTAAGAAATGTGCCAAATATATATACCAACCCCTAACAAAACTATTTATTTCATCTCTTATGCAAGGCTTATTTCCATCCATATGGAAAAAGTCATTTAAAATTCAAATTGAAAGCTATAGGGGAATAGCAAAGTTGCTTGCAATACCTAAACTTTTTGAAGCAATTATAACAGACGACATAACCTTCCGGATCTCTTCACTAATTTATTGTTCTCAGCACGGTTTTTGTAAAGTTAAATCTATAATCATTTGCTTGAATTTGTATCACATGTATCAACGGGCTTTAGGGAGAATAAGAATGCTGATGTTATATACACAGATTTTAGTAAAGCTTTTGATAAAGTAAACCATTCAATTCTTTGAATAAACTTGATCTTATTTCTTTTCAACCAATATTTCTAAAATGGGTTGCATATTATCGTAGTAATAGAATTCAACAAGTCATATTTAACGATACTCTTTCCGACATAATCAATGTTCCTTCAGGCGTTCTGCAAGGTAGCCATCCTGGTCCAATTCTGTTCTTGTTATTTATTAATGACATATCATCTGTTGTTAAGTTTTCAAAAGTTTTATTATATGATGACGATGTAAAACTTTTTCAATCATTCACCTCAAATAGCGAAAGATGTCAGTTGCAAACAGACTTAAATAACCTAGTTTCATGTTGTGTTAGAAATTACATGCCATTGAACCTTAA
>NW_017535719.1:208789-246917 GCF_001853355.1 Bactrocera latifrons | reverse complement strand
AAAAAATTTTCCCGTAAACTTTATTTCTATCATATAAAAAATATAATTTAACGATTTTATGCTAAAATATTCTCAATTTATAGACGACTAAATATTTTACAAATTTTATGTTCAGTTGAGTTTGAACATTTTTTAACCTATAAAYAACCATTTTTGTCCGGAATTTTTCAATGTGGTTGTTGAGTTCCTACAATTGGTTTCGTTTTCAAAAATCTGTCATTTAAATCAGTTAGTGCTGTATTAAAATCTTTTTCTGTAGAGATCTTAACTTTGATATTTGGTAAGTTATTCGGATTAGATGCCCATTCAAAAAATTCTATCGGTGTTGTTATTTGTTTATCAACTGCAAGTTGGAGACTGGCTCTCGCTTCACGTCGTTTGATAATGCCACCAATTCCATCACACGGACCTTTGCCATGGGCAGTCGCAGAAAAATGCCATTCAGCAGGAATATCAAAATCATCTTCATKATAATATAATCTCACAAAATTTTTAAAGTTTTTGAACTGTTGAGGAGCCCGATCAGAAAAATAATAAATCTTGTTACAGCATTCAGGAAGACTTTTTACGTAATCAGTTATTAATTTGATGAAAACAAATTCCTCCGTTTACATACTTTTTTGCTAAGATTTCAATCTGGCCAAGGCCGTATCTAATGTTTAATTTAAATTTTTTTTATAATATAAATATGCTTAATTGTATTTTTTWGAAGCATAGAAATCATGTAAAAAGTTAGTCTCAATTATTATTTGTATCTATGTATGTATATGCTTTACTATTGAACTAACGACAATCTTTATAGATAGGTACGCATATATTTTTTGGCACGCTTGCTTTATAGTTTTTGTTTTTATGAAATTTTAATGTACGGTACTTTTTTTGCTTGTTTTTTGTTACTAGACAAATTGAACGCTCTAATGGAGACGCATATTTTGTTTTGTTTCATCTTCGCTTGCTACTTTGGTAAGTCGTGGTTCAGACACGGCAACTTTGTTGCTCATTTTCGGCAATTCCTCTTTTGGAAAAAGTTTAAAAGGTAAAAAAAAAAACTGGCACCTACGAACGCCAAACCCTTTGAGGGTTTTACTATACTGACCTAGTACCATTACCCTGACTTGGAATTTCTCACTCCCCAGACAATAATCCCAAAAATGTTCCACAGTGTAATTGATCGTCTTAAATTTTTACTTGTATTTTTTCGAAAAGTGCATTTAAAAACAAAAATTTAAAAACAGGTCCCTAAAAGTCAATTTCTAGAAAAGCTGTGGCTATTTGAAAATAAAAAAAGCAATTTGTTAGCAAAAAATAGCAAAATTCATAAGTTTTTTGAAGTTGGACGAAAAATTTTGAAAAAATTCTCAAAAATGTTTTTCAAAGGGTAGAAAAGGATGGATAAGTTTCAGCAAAATCTAAAAGGTTCAAAGTGGTCGATTTGGTATGGAATGCCCCAAATGTTCCCGAAAAAGCCAAAGATTTCGCGGAAAAAATTAAAAAACATGCCCCAAGGTCGTCTGCTGCAAATGTTGTTGCTTTTCAAGTCGAGGGTAGGGAAATATTTAATATGAAATGGAATGGAGTCACGCTTTGAGTTAAAGAAGATTACAAGCAGAAATAGAATTCAAGAACCGTGAATTGGATTTAAAAGTTTTAGGATTTTAAAAGGTTGAAAGCTTGAAAAAACTTCAAATGGAAAAGGCGGAACGCATGCAAAAGTTTGAAATTGAGATGAAATATATACTATATATTCCTCTCAACAGTAATTTATTTATCTCTGTACTTTATTTATCTTTGTATTTTAAAATTTTTAATTCCAATTCCTGTTGGAGGGAATACTTATTTAATATTTTAGTATCTTCTATCTTTCAAAGCGTTACCTTTTTCATGCTTGTCTTGAACTAAATACTTAAATTAAAATAATCATTTATTTTGTGTACCATGGTTTTATGTATAATTATATGTTATTAAAAACTGATAAATGACTTTCTCCTAATGGCCTTATGGTTCAATAGAATCTTCCGTAGTGGTTGATGGATCTGAACCATCGTCGRTTGAAGTGAAACCATTACAAAACCAATCGAAGGGTTTTCTTTTGTTAGACAGGCGCATCCTTAGCTGCTTAAGGCTTCCAAATCTTTCTTTCAAAAGCCCAAAACAATGCTCTACTCTAACTCGGTATTTACCGTGCCGTAACTTAAATGCAATTTGGGCGTTTCTATCCAACTGCCTTTCGTTGCTTCTGTAAGGAGTTATTAATGTTCCAGATAAAGAGTATGCCGAGTCCCCAGCAATCCATTGCTGTGAAGAAAAATACAACTCATTTTGTTTAAAGAGTAAGCGATATATACGGGCATCATGCCAGCTTCCAGGGTGACCAACCGCAACATGTCGAACTAGGCGACCCCACACCGGATTAGTCAAAAACGTCTTTGACTAATAAGACAAAAAATGTCTTGTACTCTAACTTACACCAAGAGACGCACAATGCGACGTCTAGTTTAGTCTGCATTGAAATAAAACGAACAAAGAAGAAAACGAATATTTTCAATAATTGAGTTTTGCGAACGAAATGAAAGAAGTAAAAGATAATTTTGGGTGAAAATTTCGAAATTTCACACGGATGCTGGTGTCAATATGGTGTCCTGTCTTGTCTACTTCGTTCGGTGTGGGTTGCGCTGTAGCTCAGCATGTATTGATCGGCTGATCGGATATCTTTGATGAGTTACTGATGGATCCGAGATTAAATTAGCAGAATCGCCAATTGAAGACCATACATCACACTTCTCCAGAAATCGCATATCTATCTATATAAATAATATCTATCTATATAAATAAAAATGAATCAAAGAAACAAAAAATGAGACGGCTGGACCAATTTCAATGAAACTTTCAGGAAATCTTTAGATTGACTTGACGAGTAATCCTGTAAAGTTTCTTGGCGATCGGAATATTTTTTTTTTGAACTGTCAAATAAAGTTTTTATATACTATGATATATTCTATGGAKGATGGAGTCATGTGGAGAAGTTCACGCAAGTGAGGAAAGTTCTCTGATCGCCATTCACTTGGGAGTGGCCAGAAACGATTCTTTTACATACGACTCAAGCAGCTCACGACTTCCGGTCTTTGACCAAGTATTCTCTGGGTAGCCTAAGAACATCCGTTTGAAAGCGAGCTTAAGTGATGTAATGGGGTTTCGTCCATAGCYGAGGTATGCTCAGCCGCTCCAGGGTCAGCCGTGGGACCCACGAACCCTTAGCAAAGAATATTTACCTTTTGTAATAGATGTATCCACACCCCTTATGTGGACAGCCAGACCAGCTTATATTTATATGGCGAGTCAGGTGGAATCGATTGGATTTGATGTGACAGGTGTTGGTTCTTGTCGAAGTCGGCACGGTAATTACGGTAAGGTGGTGGTCCTTCTATATTCTGGTGAGTCACTCCTAGACACGGTGTTGACTGTACGGTACAGTGCAGTATTCTATGGATCCCCTGCGAAGGAGAAATTATAAAATATTAATATAATACGACSTACGGTTAGCAACTCCTTGACCACTGTGTCTTTTCTTTAGTCTTACCTGCGAGTCGCCTGTTAATCGCGTTAGTTAGGTAACGGTGCACTATCGTGTGCAAGCAGTGGTACTGTTGCTGTTCCAGGCAGCGCAGCTGTGACTGATATAGTAACGGTGCACTAGAGCGCAGGCTGAGGTAGTGACGCTGTTCRAGGCAGCGCAGCTTTGAGTGATATATTGACGGTGCACTGGTGTGCAAGCTGCGGTATTGRCGTTGCTCGAGGCAGCGCAGCTGTGATATTGCTGTATCGCAACGCWACTGAGACTACGGTTGAGCCATTGCGCGCACTGATATCCCACCGACTTGGTGTGATATCGTTTCGACGCAACGCCTGCGAAAACTAACATATCGATTAAGGCTGACTTATTGCGACCACTGGCACTACACCGATTCGGAGTAATACCTTTTCAACGCAATGCCTGCGAATCCTAACAAAATACCTGATGCTACTGTACATAAGGCAGAGCCATTGCGAGCACTGGTATCACACCGAGGTGTAATACCTTTTAAACGCAGTGCCTGCGAGGCCTAACAAAATACTCAACTCTAATTGCGGGCACTGGTAACACACCGATTGGTGTGCTACSTTTTCAACGCAACGTCTACAAAAACTAACTACTTCACTTACCACTGCCTATTGCTGCTTGTTACTGTGTGACCGTCCTGGCTGGCGAGCTGGAGGAAATGATCGCATTCGGTGTGAAGTGCTTGCTTATGTAGAAGCATAGCGCAGCTTTGGTCAATGCAGTGWGGTGAAGTTTARTAAGTGTAGGATATTTCTAGTATGGTGGAAAGCACTATGTTGAGGTATGGTAAGGAYAAATGATGTACAGTGTTGGAGTAAATTATTGTAAGGTRGTAAAAGCCACGTTACAGTCCCCCCCTTACTTCGGACAGCRATACTTCGCTGGGTACAAGTGAAAGGAGTGGTTTCGACCCCCCACGATGGTTTGGCTGGAGGCTGGCTGGCTGTCTTGGTTGGCATGTGACGTGGACGGGAAGCGGGTATGGAGATCTTTATTYAACAGCAATTTCTTAACCTATAGTACAAAGTGTCTTATATCTTATGATTATGAGTACTTAAAACTAGTAACACGAATTTTAATTTCTAGCTTTGTGTATGTAGTCGTACAAATGTACAAGACATCTCTCCTTGTCTCGTCAATGGGAAGTTGTGTCGTCGTCGTGGTTGTTTGCGCCTTTGAGTGAGGCGGTGTCATTGCGGCGTGAGCCGTGGCAGTTGTTTGGGCAGACGCCCCATCGTCATTCGTGCGTAMGTTTATTACCCCAGCAGTCGCTGATGTCTCGTGCGCATTCCTTACGAGTTGCTTATTAATGCTGGCTTCGGCCTTGACGGTACTCGTTGCAGTGCCTCGCTRGACGAGTCGGATTGAAGCTGCAGCCCTCACTTCGCTTCGATCTGCTGAGAGCATCACCTGAGCATTTGKTTTGACTACGGGGTGTGCCAAAGTTTGGGCGGCGCGCAKCCCTGTCGTAGCACAGGCTTCGCGATTTGCTTCACATGCAGCTGGGACTCGTTTGGTGGTTGGTATTTTAGGCGCATTGGGGCTGAGCGGCRTTTACCGGGGCAATGATTCGACTTTTGTTGGTTTTATGATCGGCCGCGATTGCTAGTTGCTGACGCTGTGCTCCATCCGGTTTGGATAACCTCGGGCGAGATCGGGCAGCTGACCCGGTGGCGTCTACGTTGATTGCGTGCAATTGATGCACCTCGGTTGCATTCGTGTGCACACGAGGTCGTGCTTCCGGTGGTGGACGAAGAGGYTGTGGCTTTGTAGGTTCATCTATTGGCTGTGGTTGGCGCTTGGTATGGCAACGCGATGCGTGTGGCATTCCGCTGACTACGTGTTTCATTTCGCCAAAGATCGGTGGGTGTCAGCACGGTGGTGGCTTCTGCGTCAGGCACATTCCCTTCTTTACGGATTTGTTTCGGTGTAGCCGGTGTGTACCCGAAGTTTATCTCAGCTGCTGATGCTTTTGCCGAGTAGTGTTGTGATGTATTTATTGCGAAAGGTATTTCGGCTAGTTGGTGGTCCAARGTTCGATGATCGGCCTTTGCTCGCTGTGCAATCATAGTTTTCACGATTCTGTTTGTGCGCTCGTTTGGGTTCTCGTGTGGAGCGTAAATGGCGTTGAAACAATGTTTGATTCCGTGCCTCTCCAGAAAATGTGTAAGCGGCTTGCTAGTGAATTGCTTCCCGTTGTCGGTAAGGAATATGTCAGGGCAACCAAGCTGGTATATCACGCGTTCTCGTAGCGCCTTAATAACACAGGCGGTGGTTGCATTCCGAACTGGCGTGAGCTCCACCCACTTGGAGAACTTATCCGTGAGCACTAGCAAGCATGTGTCGCCATTTGTTGAACGTGGTAGTGGAAATAAAAAATTCGCCGTTACAACTTCCCACGGTGGTGAGCATTGCATGGTGGCCATCATCCCGGCAGGTCGGCGCTGGCCTACCTTATATTCGGCACATTTTTGGCATCGAAAAACATATCTGAGCACATCCCTATGCATTCCAGGCCAATAATACCCTTCTTGTGTGCGTTTGAGTGTTTTGTGTACACCCATGAGACCGCCGGTACTAGCGTCGTGATTTTCTCTCAGGACTTCGAGTCGACGGGGCTCTGGTACGCATAGTTTCCAGCATGGTGACCTGGATAGCTTATTGCGTGGGGCGACGTGCCGAAAAAGCCGGCCATCGATAAGTTGGTAATCGGGATATTTCTTCGGTTGATCGTGTACCTAGCGCGTACGTCTTTCATATCATCTATCCGGTTGATCATGGACGGCATGCAAAAGTTCCGCATCGCCTTCTTGGTCTTTCCGTGGGCATCTGGATAGCGCATCGCCGACTATGTTGAGGGTACCTTTGCGATACTCTATTTCGAAGTCAAACTGCTGTAGCTCTAGTGCCCACCTTGCAAGTCTTCCGGATGGGTTCTGCAGGGTGTGAAGCCATTTAAGTGAATGATGGTCGGTGATTACGGTGAAATGATAGCCCTCCAGGTATGGTGGCATTTTTCTTAAGCCCCACAATACGGCTAAGCACTCCTGTTCGGTGGCAGAGCACCGCTTCTCCAACTCTGTCGAGCTGCGACTGGCGTATGCTACTACCCATTCTTGATCATAATGGCGCTGAAATAGCACTACGCCTAGTCCTTCTCCGCTGGTGTCAGTCTGCAGACAGAAGGGCCKCTCGAAGTCGGGGCAACCCAGGATGGGTGSACTAGTTAGTCTTTCTTTTAACACTTGGAATGCTTCTTCTTGTTCGGAACCCCATGTCCAACGCTGGTTCKTTTTTAATAAGCGCTTCAGCGGTGCTGATATTTTGATATTTTTTTAGTGCTGTATTATAATCTTTTTCTGGAGAAAACTTAACTATGATATTTGGTAAGTTATTCGGATTAGATGCCCATTCAAAAAATTCTATCAGTGTTGTTATTTGCTTATCAACTGCAAGTTGGAGACTGGCTCTCGCTGCGTGTCGTTTGATAATGCCACCAATTCCATCACACGGACCTTTGCCATGGGCAGTCGCAGANTTTACCGGGGCAATGATTCGACTTTTGTTGGTTTTATGATCGGCCGCGATTGCTAGTTGCTGACGCTGTGCTCCATCCGGTTTGGATAACCTCGGGCGAGATCGGGCAGCTGACCCGGTGGCGTCTACGTTGATTGCGTGCAATTGATGCACCTCGGTTGCATTCGTGTGCACACGAGGTCGTGCTTCCGGTGGTGGACGAAGAGGYTGTGGCTTTGTAGGTTCATCTATTGGCTGTGGTTGGCGCTTGGTATGGCAACGCGATGCGTGTGGCATTCCGCTGACTACGTGTTTCATTTCGCCAAAGATCGGTGGGTGTCAGCACGGTGGTGGCTTCTGCGTCAGGCACATTCCCTTCTTTACGGATTTGTTTCGGTGTAGCCGGTGTGTACCCGAAGTTTATCTCAGCTGCTGATGCTTTTGCCGAGTAGTGTTGTGATGTATTTATTGCGAAAGGTATTTCGGCTAGTTGGTGGTCCAAAGTTCGATGATCGGCCTTTGCTCGCTGTGCAATCATAGTTTTCACGATTCTGTTTGTGCGCTCGTTTGGGTTCTCGTGTGGAGCGTAAATGGCGTTGAAACAATGTTTGATTCCGTGCCTCTCCAGAAAATGTGTAAGCGGCTTGCCAGTGAATTGCTTCCCGTTGTCGGTCAGGGCAACTAAACCGGTATATCACGCGTTCTCGTAGCGCCTTAATAACACAGGCGGTGGTTGCATTCCGAACTGGCGTGAGCTCCACCCACTTGGAGAACTTATCCGTGAGCACTAGCAAGCATGTGTCGCCATTTGTTGAACGTGGTAGTGGAAATAAAAAATTCGCCGTTACAACTTCCCACGGTGGTGAGCATTGCATGGTGGCCATCATCCCGGCAGGTCGGCGCTGGCCTACCTTATATTCGGCACATTTTTGGCATCGAAAAACATATCTGAGCACATCCCTATGCATTCCAGGCCAATAATACCCTTCTTGTGTGCGTTTGAGTGTTTTGTGTACACCCATGAGACCGCCGGTACTAGCGTCGTGATTTTCTCTCAGGACTTCGAGTCGACGGGGCTCTGGTACGCATAGTTTCCAGCATGGTGACCTGGATAGCTTATTGCGTGGGGCGACGTGCCGAAAAAGCCGGCCATCGATAAGTTGGTAATCGGGATATTTCTTCGGTTGATCGTGTACCTAGCGCGTACGTCTTTCATATCATCTATCCGGTTGATCATGGACGGCATGCAAAAGTTCCGCATCGCCTTCTTGGTCTTTCCGTGGGCATCTGGATAGCGCATCGCCGACTATGTTGAGGGTACCTTTGCGATACTCTATTTCGAAGTCAAACTGCTGTAGCTCTAGTGCCCACCTTGCAAGTCTTCCGGATGGGTTCTGCAGGGTGTGAAGCCATTTAAGTGAATGATGGTCGGTGATTACGGTGAAATGATAGCCCTCCAGGTATGGTGGCATTTTTCTTAAGCCCCACAATACGGCTAAGCACTCCTGTTCGGTGGCAGAGCACCGCTTCTCCAACTCTGTCGAGCTGCGACTGGCGTATGCTACTACCCATTCTTGATCATAATGGCGCTGAAATAGCACTACGCCTAGTCCTTCTCCGCTGGTGTCAGTCTGCAGACAGAAGGGCCTCTCGAAGTCGGGGCAACCCAGGATGGGTGGACTAGTTAGTCTTTCTTTTAACACTTGGAATGCTTCTTCTTGTTCGGAACCCCATGTCCAACGCTGGTTCTTTTTTAATAAGCGCTTCAGCGGTGCTGATATTTTGATATTTTTTTAGTGCTGTATTATAATCTTTTTCTGGAGAAAACTTAACTATGATATTTGGTAAGTTATTCGGATTAGATACCCATTCAAAAAATCTTTCGACAAATACCTTTAATTTTCACAAATTTATATAATTTGCTTTGTTTTACACTTTTTATAAGTGGTATTTAACGATGTAACAAATCCCTCCGTTTACATATTTTTTTGCTTAGATTTCAATCTGGCCATCGCTCGTTTCCAATTGTTAARCGTCAAAACCTCCTGAACTCGATCAACTGTCAAAGTTTAGGTGGTTTTTACGTTTAGCAATTGTTCTCTTACTTCCAGTGAGAAAGGAGTTAAACATCTCATTATCTCTGATTATAGACTTACCTATAGTCAGTATCCTAGAATCCAGCAATAAAGGAATGTTCAACTTATTCCAGTGTGAGAGCACCTCAAAATTAGCGTTTTTTATAACATTTTCCATTATGGCCAGATTGAACAAAAYAATAATTTTTGGGCATTTATCAACCCACCCAACCTTTAGCACGAATAAAAATTATTAAATAGTGATTAATTAATTTTATTTAATTTTCATTGTTTTACATTCTTTATAAGTGGTATTGAACGATGCAACAAATCCCTCCGTTTACATATTTTTTTGCTAAGATTTCAATCTGGCCATCGCTCGCTTCCAATTGATAAACGTCAAAGCCTACTGAACTCGATTAGCTGTCAAAGTTTAGTAGGTTTTTGACGTTTAGCAATTGTTCTCTCACTTACAGTGAGAGAGGGTTGAACATATCTCTATCACTGCTAGAAACTATAGGCAAGTGTGTATCGATTTATAAATACGGTTTTTTTAATACTGTATAAAACATAACCTGTAAATTGCTGTTAATTGCGATCAAGTGTCTAGTGAAAGATTGTTGATATTACATTTGCTTAATAAATAAATAATTATTATAGTTATACTAATACTATTTTGATTTGATGTTATTTGAAAAGATAATTGTTTTATTCTATTAATCTAAATTGATTGAAGAATTTTATGAAGACATTATGGCATCAATAAAGCAATTCGACCGATGTTGTAATCCATTTAAGTTGGAATSACATTTAAGAAATGTGGGTTTACGTCCAGCAACTGACATTATGAAAGTAAGTTTAGGACTAGGTGGAAATTATTTGTTATGCAGTTCGTGTCGAAAAGAAGCTTCAAAATTAGTAAAGGAACAAACAAAAACTATTCATTAAAAAAAAAAATTGAATGATTATCAATTTTTAAATAATAAAATAAATCAGATAGCTGACAGCTTAAAAAAAGTTTGCTCTCAGCTGCCGATGAAGGATCTATCGACGACGATGGTGAAAATTTTCGCTCCTTAATTAAAATGCTGCAAGGCAAATTCAATGATAAAGAATCGGATAAGTCTTTAAAAATACAAATTTTGACATTGTTACCTAAAAAAGAGAGTGAAAGGCGAAACCATAAATCCATCACGACATTTAACAACGGTAACCAAAAAAGTTAGTTGAAGAAAAGGGTCTACTTTCAACACCTGAATCGAAATTAGGTAGGTACAGTGTAGAATTGATGAGATTTCTGATACATCTAAAGACTGAATTACTTAACATTTTTTGTATAGGAAGGACAAGGACTCATCAAATATTATTAAAAATTGAGAATTTTTAGAACGATATATAGTGCTTTGATGCCCGGTATGAAAGACTTTGTTTCAGTTCGAAATACCACCCAGACAATAATCCCAAAAATGTTCTACAGTGTAATTGATTGTGTTAAATTTTTTCTTGTGTTTTTTCAAAAAGTGCATTCAAAACCAAAAATTTAAAAATAGGTCCCCAAAAGTCAATTTCTACAAAAGTTGTGGCTATTTGAAAATAAAAAGGCAATTTTTTTTTAGCAAAAAATAGCAAAATTCATAAGTTTTTTGAAGTTGGACGAAAAATTTTGAAAAAATTCTCAAAAATGATTTTCAAAGGGTAGAAAAGGATGGATAAGTTTCAGCAAAATCTAAAGGGTTCAAAAGTGGTCAATTTGGTATGGAATTCCACATATGTTCCCGAAAAAGCCAAAGATTTCGCGGAAAAAATTAAAAAACATGTCCCAAAGTCGTCTGCTGCAAATGTTGTTGCTTTTCAAGTCGAGGGTAGGGAAATGTTTAATATGAAATGGAATGGAATCACGCTTTGAGTGAAAGAGATTGCAAGCAGAAATAGAATTCAAGAATAGTGAATTGGATTTAAAAATTTTAGAATTGGAAAAGGTTGAAAGATTGAAAAAACTTCAAATGGAAAAGGCGGAATGCATGCAAAAGTTTGAAATTGAGATGAAATATATATTATATCTGTACTTTATTTATCTTTGTATTTTAAAATGTTTAAATCCAATTACTGTTGGGAGGAATACTTATTTAATATTTTAGTATCTTCTGTCATTCAAAGCGTTACCTTTTTCATGCTTGTCTTGAACTAAATACTTAAATTAAAATAATCATTTATTTTGCATACCATGGTTTTATGTATAATTATATGTCATTAAAAACTGATAAATGACTTTCTCCTAATGGCCTTATGATTCAATAGAATCTTCCGTAGTGGTTGATGGATCTGAACCATCGTCGAAAGAAGTGAAACCTAATAATGGTTTTAAAATGTTGTGGAGAATACAGCAGACAGCGCAGCGCATTTAAAATCTATCTTTCAAAAGCCCAAAACAATGCTCTACTCTAACTCGTTCCAGATAAAGAGTATGCCGAGTCCCCAGCAATCTATTGCTGTGAAGAAAAATACATCTCATTTTGCTTAAAGAGTGAGCGATATATACGGGCATCATGCCAGCTTCCAGGGTGACCAACCACAACATGTCGAATTAGGCTGACCCCACACCGGATTATTCAAAACGTCTTTGACTAATATGACACAAAAACGCCTTGTACTCTAACTTACACCAAGGGACGCACAATGCGACGTCTAGTTTAGTCTGCATTGAAATAAAACGAAAAAAGAAGAAAACGAATATTTTCAATAATTGAGTTTTGTGAACGAAATGTAAGAAATAAAAGATAATTTTGGATGAAAATTTCGAAATTTCACAAGGATGCTGCTGTCCATATTTGAATATTTGCTGTATTTAATAAAATATTAAATTTTTAAGCAAAATACAAACTACCTTAAAAGCATAACTCCTGCAAAAAGATTAGTTACAACATTTTGCCTACGAAAAACATCGGTGTAGCTATAAGCAACGAAACGTGCTTTTCTGTCCTGTCCTACTTCATTCGGTGTGGGTTGCGCTCTAGCTCAGCATGTATTGATCGGCTGATCGGATATCTTTGATGAGTTACTGATGGATTCGAGATTATATTAGCAGAATCGCCAATTGAAGACCATACATCACACTTCTCCAGAAATCGCATATCTATCTATATAAATTAAAATGAATCTCCAAACTGTATGTACGCTCGTAACTTTCATACGACTGAAAAAACGCATTTAAGACAAATTAATGTGCAAACGAGACATATAAATATATATATAAAAATGAAAGTATGTCTGTATGCTTCGGGTAGGCTCCGAAACGGCTGGACCAATTTCAATGAAACTTTCAGGAAATCTTTAGATTGACTTGACGAGTAATTCTGTAAAGTTTGTTGACGATCGCAACATTTTTTTTGAACTGTCAAATATAGTTTTTATATACTATGATATATTCTATGGAGGATGGAGTCATGTGGAGAAGTTCACGCAAGTGAGGAAAGTTCTCTGATCGCCATTCACTTGGGAGTGGCTAGAAACGATCCTTTTACATACGACTCAAACAGCTCACGACTTCCGGTCTTTGACCAAGTATTCTCTGGGTAGCATAAGAACATCCGTTTGAAAGCGAGCTTAAGTGATGTAATGGGGTTTCGTCCATAGSTGWGGTATGCTCAGCCGCTCCAGGGTCAGCCGTGGGACCCACGAACCCTTAGCAAAGAATATTTAGCTTTTGTAATAGATGTATCCACACCCCTTACGTGGACAGCCAGACCAGCTTATATTTATATGGTGAGTCAGGTGGAATCGATTGGATTTGGTGTGCCAAGCGTTGGTTCTTGACGAAGTCGGCACGGTAATTTCGTAAGGTGGTGGTCCTTTTATATTCTGGTGAGGAGTAGTCACTCCCAGACACGGTATTGACTGTACGGTACAGTGCAGTATTCTATGGATCCCCTGCGAAGGAGAAATTATAATAATAGTAAGATGTCAACCAAACGCGTTGACCTACGGTTAGCAACTCCTCGACCACTGTGTCTTTTCTCTAGTCTTACCAGCGAGTCGCCTATTAATCGCGTTAGTTAGGTAACGGTGTACTATCGTGTGCAAGCAGTGGAACTGACGCTGTTCCAGCCAGCGCAGCTGTAACTGATATAGTAACGGTGCACTAGTGTGCAGGCTGCGGTAGTGACGCTGTTCGAGGCAGCGCAGCTGTAACTGATATATTGACGGTGCACTGGTATGCAAGCTGCGGTAGTGACGTTGCTCGAAGCAGCGCAGCTGTGATGTCGCTGTATCGCAACGCAACTGAGACTACGGTCGAGCCATTGCGCGCACTTATATCCCACCGAGTTGGTGTGATATCGTTTCGACGCAACCCCATATCGATTAAGTTATAAGGCAGAGTTATTGCGAGCACTGGTATTACACCGATGTGGTGTGCTACCTTTTCAACGCAATGTCTACAAAAACTAACTACTTCACTTACCACTGCCTATTGCTGCTTGCTGCTGTGTGACCGTCCTGGCTGGCGAGCTGGAAGAAATGATCGCATTCGGTGTGAAGTGCTTGCTTATGTAGAAGCATAGCCCAGTTTTGGTCAATGCAATGAGGTGAAGTTTAGTAAGTGTAGGATATTTCTAGAAAAAGACGAAAAAGATGATATTCTATTGTTTTATTACCCAAATTTGTGTTGACACATGCGTTGAGGATATATATGTCAAAATGAAACCTATTTAAGTTCAATATTGAAGTATATTAAAGTAAATATTATAATTAAGGTAAGTTATAGCGCCGCGAATGTATTCGTTTACTCATATGTTTTCAATTGATTATTACAATGGAAAATTGTGTTTTTTTCTACCAATCATGTTTCTTTACAGAATCATTGTACTAAATAAAAAATGGCACCCAAAAAAGCAAGTATTGGTTAAAAAACCTCCAAATCAAAGAATGTTAAGGAAAAATGAAACAGTTAATGAACGTGAGAAAAATCGTAACAGAATATCCACAAGAAGAAATATAGAAACTAAAGAAGACCATGAATCACGGCTTCAACAAGGTAATGAAAATAACTCTTCATCGCGAGCTACCGAGACAATCCAAAAACGTACGCAAAGACTTGACGCCAATTGAAACYGAATAGCTCAATTACGAAAAGAACATACATTTAAATCTTGTGGCGTTCAACTACAATTAGGATAATAATTACAGAAATATGAATATGTATGCCCACTTCTAAAATGCAAGGTCAAATTTACCACAGAATTGTATCATTGCTCCCAGCTCAGAATGAAGATCCCAAGTTTCTACAAATTTATTTAACCGGTAAAGAAGCTGATTGGCGTTGGGCAATCAGTACTGAAGTAAGAAATCGTCTGAGAAGTTCAAACTATGTTTCATGAACACAACAGCCTCATACGTTCGTTCAAAATAGCTCTAGACCGATGCCGACAGATGATTACGAGGTTGTGATAAGAGCAGACAAAACACCAACCGGGGAGCATAAGCGGCGAATCAATGCACCGGTAAAAGACGACGTTGCAGTGGATCGTATGATGCATTAATGCAAGTAAAATTAAATAATGAGTCAACAAAAAAAGTTTTTTGCATGAACTTTTATGCCTACTGCCTTATGATCCGACGAAATGAATTTAATCTTTTCTTAAATGACGTGAACTATAACATCAATTTGTGGTCGACATGTACCCAAAAATTGAAAGTGAAAGTCTTCTTTTTATGCGGTTGAATCAACGAAAGCTATGCTCCGAGGAACATATCACTTACGTGATGCGATCAATTATGATGAAAATGCTGCAAATATTGGCCAAATGGTGATGAAATATAATAGACAAGAGAGGACAGAAAAACACGTTTCGTTGCTTATAGCTGCAACGATGTTTTTCGTAGGCAAAATGGTATAACTAATCTTTTTGCTTTTGATGTAGTTTGTCTTTTGCTTAAAAATTAAATATTTTATTGAATACAGCAAATATTCAAATATTAACAGCAGCATCCTTGTGAAATTTTGAAATTTCCACCCAAATTTAACTTTTATTTCTTTCATTTCGTTCACAAAACTCAATTATTGAAAATATTCGTTTTCTTCTTTTTTCGTTTTATTTCAATGCAGACTAAACTAGACGTCGCATTGTGCGTCCCCTGGTGTAAGGTAGAGTACAAGTCGTTTTTGTGTATTATTAGTCAAAGACGTTTTTGACTAATCCGGTGTGGGGTCAGCCTAATTCGACATGTTGTGGTTGGTCACCCTGGAAGCTGGCATGATGCCCGTATATGTCGCTCACTCTTTAAGCAAAATTAGCTGTATTTTTCTTCACAGCAATGTATTGCTGGGGACTCGGCATACTCTTTATCTGGAACGTTAATAGCTCCTTACAGAAGCAACGCAAGGCAGTTGGATAGAAACGCCCAAATTGCAGTTACGGCACGGTAAATACCGAGTTAGAGTAGAGCATTGTTTTGGGCCTTTGAAAGAAAGATTTGGAAGCCTTAAGCAGCTAAGGATGCGCCTGTTCAACAAAAGAAAACCCTTCGATTGGTTTTGTAATGGTTTCACTTCGATCGACGACGGTTCAGATACGTCAACCATTACGGAAGATTAAACCTAATGGCCTTATACCCAACAATGATGGAGAAATTAAAAGACAGTAATATACGAATTAATGTTTCTTAAATGTATTTTAATTCAGTTGTATATATATATACATAAATGATGCGAAGCCTTTTGAGGGTCCATATGAAGCACTTCTTTTCAAGTCCAACGCTTTTCTAAACTGTGGATAAGCCAGCATAACGTCTTTTGACATTAGAATATTTTTAGTTTATTAAAAGCATTTCTATTCATCCGGTCCCTTAATTGCGGGTTGATGTCCTCGTTAGAGTAAAGGCTGACATAACCGCCGTCCAAGAAATGCGATTGACGGGACAAGGACAGGCGCGAGTAAGTCGCACAGTGACCATATAAAGGAGCGCAAATATGGTATGGGATTCGTGGTGGGAGAGACTCTTCGCCGCCGAGTATTATCCTTCACCTAGGTGGATGAAGGTCTAGCCACAATCTGCATCAAAGCGAAGTTCTTCCACATATCGGTGATTTCCGCCCACGCCCCGACGAAAGAAAAGGACGTTGGAACCAAAGATACCTTCTATGAACGCTTGGAGCGCACCTATGAGAGCTGTCCCGCCATCCATCTATAGTACTAGAATCCAGCATAAGAAAATTCATCAAGCCAACTGGCTGTCTCCGGATCGAAAAATCACCAACCATATCGATCACTTTGTGTTAGACGGAAGGAATGTCCCCAGTGTTTTAGATGTGCGTTAGGACCTCCGAGGTAATAACATCGACTCGAACCACTACCTTGTTGCAGCCAAGATTCACTCCCGCCTCTGTGCGATGTGTCTCGACGTCGGGAAGCTGCAACCCCTACAGACAGCCGAAGGATTTTCTACTCGGCTTGCACTCCTCCTCTACAACTCGGTATAGGGGAACTGTGGAACGGCATTTCAAACTCCTTACGTACAGCTGCAACCGAAACCATTGGCTTTCGAAAAATGCAAAAGAACAACTGGTACGACGAGGAGTGCTGTGTCACATGATTGACCACAATATGTACGGGATGGGATAGATACCGAAAGATGAAGACGGAACCGAGACGCATTTGCGGACAGGAAATGAAAGAGACCGAAATACGTAAGTATGAGGAGCTTGACAAACTGACCGACAGGGGTAATGCTCGAAAATTCTTCGATAAGATGCTACAACTAACACAATATTTCAAGACTGGAGCATATTCTTCTGGGACCCCAAAATGTGATCTAGTGACCGATGCCGAGAGAATACTAAAATTATGGAGGGACCCTTCTCTAGACTGCTGAATGGCATTGAAAGTACAATGGAGAATGCGAACCCGGTTCCCCAATCGGTGACGATGGAGCAGACGTTCCATTGCTCGACCATTAAGAAGTTCGAATAGCAAACAACCGCCTGAAGAAAAACAAAATGGCAGGGGCGGACAGATTGCCGGCCGAGCTATTCAAACACAGTGGCGAAGAACTGATAAGGATTATGCATCAGCTTATTTGCAAAATATGGTCGGACGAATACATGCCCAACGATTGAAATTTAAGTGTTCTTTGCCCAATCCACAAACAGGGAGACACCAAAATCTGATTACAGAAATCCAGAAGAGAAAAAAGAGAATACCTATATGGCAGCAACGGTGGCAAACTTCAACTAAAGGACGGTGGACCCATAGACTTATACCTGACATCCATACGTGGATAAACGACATGGGGACCTGGATTTCTACCTGACCCAAATATTAAGCGTATATGGGTGCTTCAGAGGCTACCTATACAAATTTCATATGACGTCAATCCGTATTGTTCGATATCTGAGGAGTCCATAGAAGACTCTGAACACCTGTTTTTCCATTGACCTCGGTTTCGAAGCATAACGGAAAAGTTAGGAACTGCACTAGGTGGTAGCCTAACGGAGGAAAACTTGACTGCATTTATGTGCCAGTCCTCTGACAAGTGGACAGCGGTTCGGGAAGCGGCTACTTCCATCATGACTACATTAAGTTAGTTATGACTCATTAAGTTAGTTAAGTTAGTTACAGCAGAGTAGGCGCCAGTCCGTTCGTGCCATAGAAGAGACGTAAAATGTCTTCTCACTCACATAAAGTAGTACCTTATCTGGTGGTTCCGTGAGAGAGTCTTGTGTGGAGTAGGTTCGGTTTAACGAATTAATGTTCCGCACTCCGGCGTTCCACAATCTGTGCCAATTGCCGTGGGATAAGACTTCTCAACATCACGTATAAGGTTCTATCGTGTGAAAGATTAAAGCCCACCGTCACCAAAACCGATTAGACCTCATCAGTGAGGCGTTCGACCTGGCATATTAACAACCGACCATATATTCACCATGCGCACGAAATGGAGCTGCCTTTTGTCACGATGTCTGAATTTGGTATCTCCGCAAAATTAARTTTCGATATCAAATGAGGTTTCAGGAAAGACGAAGGTATTTCATGTGACTTCTTCAACCTCCTTCTGGAGAAAATAATTCGAGCTGCAGAACTAAACTATAAGAGTGTACAGCTGCGTGCGTATGCCGATGATATTGATATCATTGGCCTTAACAACCGCGCCGTTAGTTCTGCTTTCCGCAGAATGGATTAGGCAGCGAAGCAAATGGGTCTGGTGATGATCGGTGGCAAGACGAAATATATTCTGTCATCCACGATGCTGTTGACAGTCATTACTTCAAAGTTGCAAATAATTTCGTCTATCTTGGAGCCAGGATCAACAACATCTCTTGCCAACAGGTGCTACCTCGGACTAAGTAGGCAATTGGGAAGTACAGTCCTCTCTCGACAACCAAAACCCAATTCTATAAGTCACTCAGTATTCCCGTCCGTCCGTGCTATATGGTGCAGAGGCTTGGACGATGACAACATCTGATGAGTTGACGTTACGAGTTTTCGAGAGACAGGTTCTGCGGAAGATGTATGATCATTTGCACGTTCGCAACAGTGAATATCGCATTCGATGGAATGATGAGCTTGATATAGTAAAGCGAATTAAAAGACAGCGGCTACGCGGGCGGTCATGTTTTCCGAACGGACAAAAACACCCCAGCTCTGAAAGTATTCGACGCACTATAAGCGGGGGGAGCAGAGGAAGAGGAAGACCCCCACTCCGTTGGAACGACCAGTTGGAGAAGGACCTGTCTTCGTTTTGAATATCCGATTGGCTCTACATAGCGAAAAGAATAAATGACTGGCGCGCTGGTGTTAACTCGGCTATAATCACGTAAGCGGTGTCTGCGCCAGTAAAGAAGAAGAAGAAGATTCTTATTTATCTTGGTCGAATGAGATTTTTTTTTTTGATTGGAAGGCGGACACCTTACCATATTCGCCCCTCAGGATATTGTTTAGAGGTTTTGTAATTTTAGCATAGCCGCGAACAAAACACCCATAGTATCTTGTCATTCTTAAAAAGGACCGAACACCCCTTAGAGTTATTGGTTGCAGAAAGTTTCGGATTGCTTCTGTTTTTTGTGGACAAGTTTTTATCTCCCCATTTGATACCAAAAAACTAAGGTATTTGGATCTATTTTGAAAAATTTCGACTTTTCCAAAGAAAATCACATGTTTGCTTCCAACAAGCTCTTTAAAACGCAAACAAAGGAAGATATATGCCAATATGTTCCCTACAGATGTCATCAATTGCCCTCTGGAAAGTGCTGGGTGTATTTTTTAGGCCAAGCGGAAGACGGCAGAATTCGTACTTGCAGTAGTAGACGGATTATGCGATTTTTTTGCGATATTGATCATTCAGCTCAATTTGGTGAAAACTAGACTTTAGGTCCAACAGTTGGGCTTTGCCCAAGTTTGATAATATAACACCCACATTTGGAATGGGACCTATTGGGTTTTTCGATTAGTTTACGAAAGTCAATTACAATATTTCCTTTTTTASTCCATCTTCATCGAAGCCCTTTTTGTCTACTACCCAAATGGGATTATTATAAGGCGACCGCGAATGTCGTATAATACCATTTGGGGGGAGATCTCAAATATTATATATATTTTTACAAAATCAGCTACGCCTAATGGATATGGGAAGAACTTTTCATATGTTGGCTCGTTATCGCTTGTGCGGATTGTAAATTACTCTTGTTGATTAGTAAAGACAGTTTCTTCTCGACCTCAAAGAAAAATATGTTCAGAAATTCTATATAACTATATTGTTCTTACTGACGTGTGTTGCTTTATTTTTAAACGGTTTTGTACAACCATATTAAATTTTCATTACAATATTTGTTGTTAATGTGCAAATAAGAGCTACTCTTAAAATATTATTTGTATTTGATAATATACTATATATTATATAATGTCTTATACTACATGTATAGTGGCATGTGTATTGCTAAAAAAACTTTTTATATTATAATATCATGTATGTACATTCAGCATCATCAGAAAGCGTACAACAACTGTTTATTTTATTGCTGGTTTTTTTTTTTAGTTTTTACTAAGTGATGTACTGTAAAAACGTATATTTTTAATGGTATTTAATACTCCTCAAATTGATGCAAAAACGAAACAACAACAGAATTTATGAAGAGAAAATCAAAATACTTGTTATTTTTGAATTCAAAAGATAACAAACACATTCTTTACAGAATGTGAATTTTCGTAATAATAAAGTTGAACGATTTGTAAAAGTTATTCAGGCGTAATTCTTTCTGTGATAAAATGCCATACAATACTGAATAAAAATAACATGACGCGTACTTTGTCAAAAACAAGCTATTAAAAAAGTAAAAAAAAGATAGTGGCAAACAAATAAAGAATGGAAAATTGAAAAATTGTCCCAGATTCGGTAAGCCATACCGACTAAATATTAGTTTTGGGCAGTGTCAAATAATTTCTTCGGAATGTGCTATAAAATTAGCAAAACATATTCTGGAAACATTGCTAGCCGAATGTTGGGCACTACATTTAAACAATCCTTCTGTTCGGGTTCCACGGAAGAAACCTTTGAAATCCAAAACAAACTAATTGAAGCGCTTTAACTTTGCCAAAAACTTTCAGTAGATAGACATTGCTAAGTTGGTGAGATTGTCCTCAATTACTAAGCCAAATATGAGCGCGATCTGTCAACCAGTTTGTTTACGGCAGCTGTTTAATTCGGTACACCTCGGTAGAGCGTTGCGATTTTTTCAATGGATAAAAATATCGAAGAATGAATTTGTCTCAAATGTTCTATTTCTGACAAACTACAGTGATTCATTTATATCCAAAACACAATCCTGCGAGTGGTACAAAGCTTTCAAAGACGGACGACCTTCGACATCTTTCACTGATGATTCAATAAATAAAAAGTGAAGTATAAAGAGCTTGAAAATCGTCAGGCAATTGATAGAATGATTTTGGTGGAAATTTTGGAAAGAAAGGGGTTCTTGCYCAGCTCGCTTAGGCAGAGCTTAATTTTTTTCTTCAAAAAAAGTACCGGGTACTGGTCACTTTGGATTGCTTGATCGTGCAAATTCTGATCCACATTCATGGAAAATATTATAAATGCCAATGAGACGTCGTTTTCCGAGTTTATCATGCAAACATGGCAACCTTCATCTAATAAAAAAAACCACACCAAATCCCCTAAAGATTAAATAGTTATATTTGGCCATATTGGGGCGTTTGCATGGTAACATCCTTCAAAAACGGACGGAATTGTGAAAGAACAATTTATGGATTTACACTATGATAATGCGCTATAGCATTGAGTCACTATTGTGACCTAATTTAAAGCCAAAACCACAATGAATACCATCGATCAATGACCGTATTCACCAGTTTTGACAACGTGTAATTTTTTCTTGCTCCCCAAACTAAAATTGCCRCTACGTGGAACCCGGTTTCAGTAGATCGAAGAGATAAATATATGAAAAAAAATTGTTGAATGAGCTGAAGGCCAATATCAATATCATCGGCATACGCCAGCAGCTGTACACTCTTATAAAAGATGGTACCTTCTCTATTAAGTTTTGCAGCTCGAAGTATTTCCTCCAGAAGCAGGTTGAAGAAGTCACACGATGTTGAGTCGCCAGGTTCTGCAAAAGATTTATGGTCCTTTGCGCGTTGAGATATAGGACGACATTGACGTTGTTCAGCGAATTGAGGAAAGCAGAAAAGTTGATAGACATTTATAAAAATAACTAGCTGACCCCGCAGCCGTTGGCCTGCGTGAAATTATGTGTTTTGGTATGAGAAGGAAGTTAAATTTATCATTTAATTTTTTTTTTTTCAATGTAACGCAGCTTGATAGACAACGTTTTTTGGTTTTTGTTCCGGTGTACAGAAAAGATGGTTTTCGAACTCGTGAGCATACGTGGCGTGCTGACCTTGTGAAAATTATAGCATTTTCAAATTTATGCCACACACTGTGCGACTATCTTGTGTCCTGTTGATTGCAATCTCAAATGCAATTTTCACTGGAAATGGAATACATTTAAACTGAAATGACAAATCGTTAGAACTGAAAGGAAATCTTAGAATCAAGCGTTCTGCCCCCTTGTATTCGATAGATTGCGGAACATAATAACGACATATCTAACTTTGAGACGCCAATGATGCGGTGGCATACCAATCCTGTCCAAATTTAGAAATTCCACTGGATAATTCACGGCGTCGTCTTCATTGTCAAGACGATCGATCGATTTGTACGAGTGCAAGTCCCCGCAATTTGACTTTAAATCTTCCAGTGTAAGTCAACAACATCGGTATTTTTGGCAGCAAATATTGTGCGTGTACTTAAGGAATCGTAGTTACGATAATTTGGCCAATGTCCGAACATTCGTGATGAGTTCATCTTTCGTGAATTGATAAAAAGAAGATATCAAACCACCGGAAGTATCAACCGAAATTGACCCATTTCCAATTTTTTGCTAAGACGATGTAAAATGTCTTCGGCAATGTCATTTTTATTTGTATCCCATAATTGACTCGGATTTTAAGCCTGATAAGTCGAAATGTTTATCGCGAAAAGTGTGCGAACTTTATTTTCATTCCAGTGATTAACAGGTTCCAGCAATTGTAATTGCTGGCTTACTTCTCCAAAACTTGCACACACCGTACCATTCACAGTACGCAATGACTCAAATAAWGTTGAACCGCGTACATTAATCAATAGCAACCGAAAGTAGAAACAATCGTCGTTTTTCGGGTGGATTGTGTAAATTCGTCCTAATACATTAGTTGATAACACAACTGGACGTCCATCTATGGCTGACCTTGCTTTCTGCGCAACTATTTGTATTGTCTGGGTTGAAACACACTCTTTGGCCATTCTCCAAATTAACTGCGAGATGCACAACAGTTGGAAAACGTTCACTAATTGCAAAAGTAAATAACAACCGCCATGTTGCTTCCTTTGGTGACGTAATTACAAACGTATTTTATCAATTTCACCAAACTGCAATATTCAACATTAATATGAGTTTTGAATGTGATTTAGACAATAATGGTGAACCATCCGTGTGTTGTCAACTCCGATATTCACGCTTCTAAATTGAATGCTGAATATTCTGCCATTGTCGTCTGGTGAGCGACGCTGCTAGAGTGGAAATCCTTCATTTCTGGTTTGTGCTGCCGAAAGAAAAGGACGTCAATAGTGTTTCGTGTATTTATTGTTAGACATACTAACCGAAGGAGGATGGAGTCATGTGTAGAAGTTTACGCAAGTCAGGAAAGTTCTCTGATCGCCATTCACTTGGGAGTGTCCAGAAACGATTCTTTTACATATGACTCAAGCAGCTCACGACTTCCGGTCTTTGGCCAAGTATCCTCTGAGTAGCCTAAGAACATTCGTTTGAAGGCGAGCTAAAGTGAGAAAGCGAGATATCCCCTACGTAGGGTTGTGCGCAGGGTTTGGGACCCGCCACGTAAAAAAAACACAYCCAATGAAAAATTTTCAACAGCCTCGGATGAGAGACCCCCCTTTTGATGACGAACATGGCAAACGAAGTAAGAAGATTTGAGGGCATATATCTAGAATGTCCGGTCCCTCAATTGGGAAGGTGCCGCTGCCCAGCTGGTTGATGTCCCCGTGAAAATAAAGGCTGACAAAGGCCGCAATCCGCATAAAAGCGAGGTTTTTCAGCATATCGCTGATTTGTGCCCACGCTCCGACGGAAGARAAGGATGATGTGACTAAAGATGCTTTCTATTAGTACTTGAAGCGCACTTATGAGATTGCCCCCGCCACGATGACAAATCGTGCTTGGCGACTTTAACGCCAGGGTGGGCAATGAAAGTATCTTTGGCACTGCGGTCGGTAAATTCAGCCCCGCCTAGGAACATCCTCAAATGGGTTGAGGCTGATCGACTTCGCCGCGGCCGAAATATGGTGCTAGATTCCAGCATAAGAAGATTCATCAAGCTACCTGTCTGTTTCCGTATCCAAAAATCATCAACCAGACCGATCATGTTGTGATAGACGGAAGACACGTCTCCAGTGTTTTAGATGTGCGTGCGCACCGAGTTTCTAACAGCGACTCGGACCACTATCTTGTTGCAGCTGAGATTCGCACCCGCCTCTATACAGCAAAATCGCATGCCAACAAACGCAAGGAAGGTTCGACGTTGAGAAGCTGCAATCACAACAGACAGCTGCAACCGGAGCCATTCGTTTTCGGAAAGTGCAAAAAACAGCTGGGGCAACGAGGAGCGCCGTGTCGCAGCGTAGAGAAACCAGGCTGCCTACCTCGCAACGTTACGATTCACCACAATACGTGCGGGATGGAATATATGCCAAACAGTTGAGCGAGACGCATTTGCAGACAGAAAAAGAAAGAGACCAAAATAAGTGAGTACGAAGAGCTTGATAARCTGGCCGACAGGGCTAATTCTCGAAAATTCTGCGAAAAAATTCGGCGGCTTACAGAAGATTTCAAGATAGGAGCATACTCTTGTAGAACCCCTAAAGGGGAATTAGTCATCGATGCCCAGAGCGTACTTAAATTATTGCAGTAAACGCACAACGCCAGGAGAAGGCGAACCCGATTCCAAAATCGATGACGATGGAGCAGACGTTCCATGGCCCGAACATGAAGAAGTTCGAATAGCAATCAACAAGAAGAACAACAAAGCGGCGGGAGCCGATGGACTGCCGGCCGAGCTATTCAAACACGGCGACAAGGAACTGATAAGGAGCATGCATCAGCATGCATCAGGTCTGGCAATGAACGAGGGCAAGACGAAATATAGTATCAAAACAAAAAAAAAAAAAAACAGTCGTCGTACTCGCGACTTTGCCCTCACATCACTGTTGACAGTCTAACTTTGAAGTCGTACATAATTTCGTCTATCTTGGAACCAGCGTAAATAAATCCAACGCAGGATAACCCTTGCCAACAGGTGCTACCTCGGACTGAGTAGGCAATTGAGAAGCAAAGTCCTCTCTCGACAAACAAAAACCAAACTCTATAAGTCACTCATAATTCCCGTCCTGCTATATGGTGCAGAGGCTTGGACGATGTCAACAACTGATGAGTCGACGTTGCGAGTTTTCGAGAGAAAAGTTCTGCGAAAGATTTATGGTCCTTTGCGCGTTGGCCACGGCGAATATCGCATTCGATGGAACGATGAGCTGTACGAGATATATGATGACATTGACATAGTTCAGTGAATGAAAAGACAGCGGCTACGTTGGCTAGGTCATGTTGTCCGAATGGACGAAAACACTCCAGCTATGAAAATATTCGGCGCTGTACCCGCCGGGGGAAGCAGAGGAAGAGGAAGACCTCCACCCCGTTGGAAGGTCCAGGCGATGAATGACCTGGCTACGCTTGGAATATCCAATTGGCGCCACATAGCGAAAAGAAGAAACGACTGGCGCACTGTTCTTAACTCGGATATAATCGCGTAGGCGGTGTGTACGCCAATTATGAAGAAGAAGGCAATGTTTTGAAAAATGTCAATCTATAAATATTATAAGATCGTCTTATGCAACGAATTACCGGTGTTCCAACCTCCATAAAGATTGTCTTTAGGAGACAAAAATTTCGTAAACCAGCAAGGAGAAAATTGGGAAAAAGCTGATATTATCCAAACAGTTTTCTCACATTACGCAATTTTAATTGTTTTAGTAAGCAAAAAAGATGGATCCAAAAAGTTATGTTGCGACTACGGGTTKATGAAATGGAAAATATATCGCAGATGGGCATTTCGAATTTAAATACTATACGTTTCATTCGGTATACATTTGTAAATCATCGGTTGTATTTTGTAGGTCCATAACTATGTTTTCAAAAATCTTATAAAAAAGAAACGAATAATATATAGTTAAATGGAGAATATTAACATTATTAATCCATCTAAAGATGGCGATGAAACTTAGAGGAGTTTAAGTAGGGGCGTATCAAATAGAAAAAGTATAAATTTTTAGTGCTTAAATCTATTCTTCTTGGATATGTTATTGAATCGGGACAACTAATCCATCTGAGGAAAGGTCGAAGTCATTACCCAATGCAAAATGATGATAAAACTCTCAAATGATTTCTCGGATCAACTTCTTACTTAGAAGATTTGTAAATAGGTACGCATTACTGACAAAACCTATGCAAATTCAAAAAAGGAGCGGACCCGGTAGTGTCCTTCCCAAATTTAAACAACCTTCATAGTGAGTGGATATTGAGCAATCGCTGTCTTTTAATTTGCTGAACTATGTCAAGGTCGTCATATATCTCATACAGTTCATCGTTCCATCGAATGCGATATTCGCCGTGGCCAACGCGCAAAGGGGTGCAAATTCTTTGGCAAAACTTTTCTCTCGAGGACTCGCAACCTCAACTCATCATATGTTGTCATCGTCTATGCCTCTGCACCATACATCAGAACGGAAATAATGAGTTAATTACAGCTATTTGTTTTTGTTCGAGGGAGGACTTTACTTCTCAATTGCCTACTTAGCCCGAAATAGCACCTGTTGTCAAGAGTTATTCTGCGTTGTATTTCGAAGCTCACATTTCGGTTGCTGTTAATACCGGTTTCAAGATAGACGAATTCCTCTTTCACTGCCAGACCCATTTGTTTTGCTTCCTAATCCAATCTGGAGAAAGCGGGTGTTGAGTCCAATGATATCAATTTCATCGGCATACGCCAGCAGCTGTACACTCTGATAGAAGATGGTACCTTCTCTATTTAGTTCTACAGCACAGGAGATAGCAATGATTACGGCGTTTAAAAAGTGGCGAATCTATTTGAAAGGAGTAAATTTTACGATAGTGACAGATTTTAATGCATGCGAGAAGAAGACGTAACCCCCAGAGTGTGACTACCGATAGTCACGGACAGGGGAGAAAACTCAACATTTTTAAGACTATTTCAATGAACAGGGAATACAGCATATCTCTAAAACGACGGCTGTGCCTAGGGAATAGTCAGGACAGGTAGAGCGCGAAGGACAACTCAAATGATGACGAAAATTTCTTTGAATAATGCACAACAATATTTCAACATTTATAGGAATCGTAGCACAAAGGTGTCCTCATTAAAGCTTTTAATAGCTTAACATGCGTGTAGAAAATCAGGCAGACTTGGGTGATTACATTGAATATCAATCAAAGATCTAGAAATAGACTGTGTGCAGTTAAGAGAGACAATGCAGGAATAAAATCGAAACAACTTTAATGCCACGAGAAAAACTTAGCAACCGTGTGAAGTACACGAGCTAGTTAGTAGCTATAAAGCGTACAAGTAGGATTCTATAATAAAGATTAAGAAAAAGTTTCTTATCGACATACGACGGCCGAGTGTGGAAGGAAGAGGGTACAAACGATGTCTCTCGTTTACACGATGCATGATATTGCTTCCTCGCTGAACGCCAATGTCTCGCGATTTAGTTGGATCGCCAACAATAATTGCAGCAACATCATTAATGATGGGTGCATTGAGTCTTCACACATGTTCATCTGTTGGGGTACAATCCTCTTTTATGACAAATTCGTACGTATCCGATGGCATTCGTTCCAACGCTGTTTTGAACATATTAACCACAGCATTATTAGCGTGAAATTATGTTTTGCAATTCATTGTGTTGGTGTGAATGATGTGTATTGTATCTTTTATCTTACAAGTCGGCATGAAGCCGCCTTCTCGAATGATATTAGCTCCAAAGGAATTCATGCGAAATCAGTTATTGTATTCAAGGATGTGTTGAAGAAAGTGGCTGGAATCGGGATCACTTCCATCGAACAATGATTTCAGTGGCTGTGGTGGTGTAAGTAATGGATCCACTTTGACTTTTCCACTTGCGCAGTACAATCCAGCCGTTTCTCTTTTGAACTTTAACGCATTGGAATATCGGCATATAGTCGTCATGGGTCCAATATCCAAGTTTTCATCATCACTGTAGTTCGCAGTGGGATCATATTGGGAAACTAAGTGCTTGTATGACGCCAATGATCTTCGTGTCCTTACGCGTGTCTTTCTTCGCTTAAGTTCTGTGAATACACATTTGTTGCTGACTTGCATGTCTTGTGTGGCGGCCAATGTTCGCACGTCGCCCTCTAGGCATTTTGGATTATGGACAGAGTAGTGAATTTAACCTCAAATACACGATCCACATAATTTACACAGTGCAACTTACCACCTTAAAGACAAATGCCCGCTGTTGAAATTGAATAAAAATTTGCACAATACACGATATTGATTTGAAGGTTTCCAAATGAAATGTTAGGGAAAGAATAACTTATTTTTTTTAATTTTTTTTTCACAATTTCACAGTGAACACAATACCGGTTTGGCACATAAAATTAACTGATCAGTTAGTAGCTTTCAAAAAATGTACTTTCACGCACGCCATCTACTTAAAATATTGGTTTGAAGTACATGCTATGTATCAGAGATGTGTATGTAAAAAAAGATTTTCCCGCTTTTCTTTTGAATTTTTTCCTGAATTTGCTTTGATATAAACCTCACGGAGCCCGAGACCTTTCCAACGAATGCAAAACCGTGGAAAGCGGTTCGTGCATTCTGGAGTTATAGCGCTAGGAAGGAAAACTCGACTTATTTTTTTTATATAGTAGATTTCTATTTGGCCTCATTGATACTGCATTGTTGTCAATCGATGCAAGACACCAGATTGAAACAAGTTATTAAAATTTTCGGATTGTAATTTGATTGAAAAAGTTTTAGGTATACAGCATGTTCAAACATTGTAAAAAAATTTGTTTTCATTAACTTATGGCCGATTATGCTGATATTTGGACGTTTTGAACTAAGCAAGACCGGCTTGAAACAATTAACCGTCCTAGACAAACCGTTAATGTTTTATTTGCCGTATCTAAATTGCAGCTATGGGTGTTTTTTCAGACGCCCAACAAGTTTTTTCCTCTCCTATTTATTTCTAAAATTTTGCTTTTTATTTTTTCGTTAAGAGTTAATTATTTAAATATTTTCGTGCCTCTATTTTGGAAAAATCACACACATGTTTAATGTTAAGTGTTGGAAGCACTTCAATTGATAAAGTTGCCAAGCCTGTTAGTACAAGATATTACCGTAAATAAATTTAGAAAAGTATCTATTATTTCGTTTGAAACAGGGCCGGCCTGTGTAAATAGGCAATTGCCAGTAGTCTGATTACGTCCATCTAAGAACACGTATTTTTTTTTGCCGGGGAACACTAAGTTTCTTCAAGATATCCCAACTCTTACTCAATGGACGTATAGACAGACTGTCACCCAGTGGACTTCAAATCATTTAGGTCGGTCGAAACATGTGATATCTTAATTATTTGATAAAATTTATTAATTATTTATTAAAATTATAATTAGTTTAGGGCTGAATATGAATGGAGTTGGTCCTATATAGTATTATGAGTAAGATTAACTTGATCGAACTCTTTTTCGAGATTTTATGTGAATGTATAAGTAATCTTTTATTATTTCCTAAAGCATTATTATTGCGTAGAGTATAATTAAAATAGAAATTTCTGTTCATTTTTAGTTAATTATGACCTAATTTTAAAGTGAAAATATTTGCAAAAAAGCTTAGTTCACAGTGTAATCTTCAAATTGCCAGTCCCAATCGGAGAAATCGTTATCCTGTAAGAATAGTGCGAAACTTTCATTTTGTTTTTAAACTGAAACATAAATAAAACTTACGTTTTGTTCATTATTTGGTATTTTATTAGACGATTTCTTCATTGTGCATACCATATACGCCGAACCAGTGTTATGGCCAGTGCATTCGCATGTTTGATTACCCTTTGAAATTGCACTTTGTACAATCCGCTTGGCAAAACTAGTTGCTAATCGTATAATTGTACCCTTATGTTTAACGCTGAAAACAGATCCCTCACTATCTAAAGCTAATTGCGCACATATCCCGAAGCTGCTATTTGAAGCAGTATGACGTAGTTCGCTACTACCTTCAAGGCTGCGATTGGAAACCATAAAAATGACGTATTTTACGAGGTTTCTCAACGTTAAATTCAGCGTTGGTGATAATATGTAAACTAACTCCTTCGTCGCTCATATATTGTAATATGGATGAATAATCAAATCGTATTTGTTTTATGTCACATCGGCTACAAGATATTATTATAAACGTTTTTGAAACTCCTGTTCGGAAATTTAATCTGGCAGCTATGGAAATAGCATGCATCATATCACTCTTTGAAGTAGATCCATMWTAACTTTTTGAGAAAGCTGTGCTATGCTTTAGGTATTKACGYAGAATATTAGTACTGTTGATAAAAACAACATTTTCTTTTGAAATTGTTCGGGGATAATGAAAAGGTGGTAGATGCGAACCATACGCTATGACGGCATATCTGAGAAATAAAGTAATTGAATATATTCTTAAGTGGGAATTTGACTGTGTCACGAATTTACCTGCTGTTAATAAATCTCTGCTTATATAATWGTTCCTCGAGGGCTGAAACTATTGAATTCTCCAAGCTGAATTTATTGCACTCGTTTGCTTCAACTAAAAGGACTATATCGCTGCTATGAGACACATTATTTATGTTATATTCCATAAAGGTGCTTTCAGGAACATAGACACCATTATTAATTTCGCACCTAGAAAAATAAGTCATTAGCATGGCTAAAATTTAAATATTGTTAAAAACTTATAATATATTTAAAATTAACTATGCTATGAATGTTCATAAAGTTACTTCTAGATAAACATTATTTTCACAAACCTGCAATGGTCATACCATAAATTCAACCAACCAAATTATTTCTAAGAAAGGCTAACTTCGGGCGCATCCGAAAATTTTATAATCTCGCAAAAGGTCAAACTCGTATTAGAAAATTTGATATATTAGTAAGCAATGGACAAATTCGGGTGTAACCGATTATTTTACAATCTCATAAAAAAGTGAGGTGTTGGCAACTATTCAACAAGTAAGAAACTAGTTGGGATCGAAGATGGGGATATAAAAAAACAAAACTTTATATTAGAATGTTGTGAAAGAATTCAGTATTCATTATTTTAAGAAACCTTGAATGGTTGATCTTAATCGGGATCTAATTAACTTAAATCATAGATTCGTTTGGTATCATTACTATTTTATATTTTGTTTCGTATCTGCTATACTTATATTTAAACTAAATTGTACATATGAGACAAACAAATTGTTATATCTCACATATTGACTGAGTCCGGAAGAGTTGTGGTCAGGAAAAAGACCAAACTTGAAACGTAGCCGAAGAAAAACGCATTAAGTTAAAACCTAAATATCGAGAATGTATTCTCGTCGGCTACAGTACTAAATCAAAGGCATACAGATTGTATGATCCTGTAGCGAAAAATATTATTGTTGGCTGTGATGTAGTTTGTAGATGAAAAGACAGATACGGTTAATTTATGGTTACCAGAGCCAACTTCCGTTGCCAATTCAGAGGGGGAATATGTGGAAGAATTACCAACAGAAGATGGTAGTAGTGCACCTTCAGTTAATAGCCATTCGCATACAGAAGAAAATCATGAATCAATAATGGAGCGCGAAGAAATAACAGATTTGTACCAGGAACGAGTCCGCCGCTCTGAGCGATTTCGGAATATGCTACGACTAAATTATAATATCTGCGTAGCTGAATATGTATCATCAGATTCAAACACTGTGATGGCAGGCGAACACCATAAACTTTGGCAATCTGCAATGTGCGAAGAAATTGAATCCTATGATGTCAATGGCGCTTGGGAACTATCAACCCTGCCTATGGGAAAGACAGCCATTTCATCAAAATGGGTTTTCAAAAGAAAGGTAAATACAGACGGAGATGCTGTGTGTTACAAAACCAGGCTTGTGGTCAAAGGATTCAACCAGAAGTAGCACATCGATTATGACGAGACATTCGCACAAGTTATGCGATATACATCAATTAGTTTCTTTCTAGGTCTTTCGGTGAAATATAACCTTACAGTTCATCAAATGGATGCTGTAAGTGCTTTTTTACATGGCAACCTTAAACAAGATATTTATATGACTCAGCCGAGTGGCTTTGATGACGAATCCGGTCGCGTATGCAAGCTGCGAAAATCGTTATATAATCTGAAGCAATCTAATCGTGTCTGGAACATGGAATGCTATTTGTCGCTGTTTACGTGGCTGATGTCATCTTATTCGCAAATGATACAAAGATGTTTAACAAACTAAAAAATAAACTCTCTGAAACTTTAAAAATGAAATATCTAGGGGCAGCATCGCCGGTTTTGGGTATGAGTATAGCTCAAAATCTCAAAGAAGATGCTCTGAAGATCGACCAATCTTCATACATTGCCGATGTAGTTCGACATTTTGAGGAGAAATGCAATCCTGTAAGCACACCCATCGAAGTTAATCAAAAGTTGTCCGCGGAGATGTGCCCAACCAATGATGACGAAAAAAAGGGAAACGGCTAATGTTCCCTATAAGCAAGCTAATGGATGTCTGCTGTTTGCCGCTCAGGTCACGCGTCCTGATATATGCTTTGCTGTCGACTTGTTAAGTCGATACAGCACGAACCCAGGGAAGGCAAATTGGGCTGCAGTGCGCTATCTCAAGGGAACTATTGACAAGGGCTTAGTATATAAGAGTAGTCCTGATGAAATCGTTGGTTTTTGCGGCGCTGACTGGGCAAATGATGTAAGCGATCGCCGCTCAACAACTGGCTATGTTCTTTCTTTTCAGAATGCTGCCATTTCGTGGGCTGTAGCCTTATCATCTACGGCTATATAAGAAAGGCCAGATATTGTAAAGAACACAACTTTTTACATCTGCAGGGAGAAAGATGAGATGGAAGCATTTGGGTCAAGAAAGTGTCTAGATGTTTCCACCTAATCTATCTAGCTTTCGCCAGATTAAGATTGAATATTCTTGGTGGCCATACTTTCTATGAATCCGATGTATAGTAAGAAGCTTGTTTTATCTAWTGCCATTTTAAAAGAGCACAGTGAAAAAAAGAGGGCTAAAGTTACTTTTATCAGGATTCTTAAATGATATATACAAATAAAGCGTATTAATATTTGAATAAAAAATAGTTTCATTCAGAGTTAAAAATTTATATAATGCCTCCATTCACTCCATTTGCACTTGTTTGTCGAAGAAGATGAAGTGTTCTTTGTTTCACAGGGCATGGAAAGGCTAGATATGAAATGGAAAGTGGTACAGAAAGACGAAGTAGGTACTTTCAGCAATGTTACCGGAACTTGGTCAGAACGACTCTGTTGAAGCTTTACGAAAAAGTCCTATGCTTTGCAAGATTTTCAAATTATTTCCAAACTAGTCCATTAGTTGAGGTCACAGATTTTCAGAGCTCTAAGAAGATAAATATTTGATATATTTACGATTAGAAAGTAGCCTTTGAAAGTTCTGTTTTGCAGAAAAACATCCGCAGTGATATAGGAATCGTTATAATCATATATAAATTTTTCAGTTCAAATCCAAAAATCACGTCTCGGAACTGCGGTCTCCGAAAAATATTGAGTTGAAGATGTTGTTTTGATTTAATTCGGAAAAGTGACGATACAATTTGAGTAAGTTTATCGATATACATATGTATATATGTCAATATTTCGTATCATTTCACTAATTTCTAAAGTTCATATATAGGTTACAAATATAAAAGGAAATGCTAAAACCTTACTAAGTGGTCAAACGCTTTGTCTGTGTCCACTAAACTTGCTCTCAGAGACTTCGTTTGTAACCATAATTCGAGATAATCTTTGAAGTATCTAGGTTTCACATATTAAAAGGGTAGATGAGAATTCCAACGAGGAAGTATGGAATAAATTTAAATAAAATACTTTCTGCGTCTACCGAGTTTTGTGGTAAATGTTGAAGTATCTGAGCTTAATCTACTTACTGAAAAAGTGGTCAAGGAAGAGTGTTTGACCATCGCTTTGACTCATCTGACGTTGCACATATCATAGAGGAAATGTAAGGTAACAAAAGAACGAAGGTCTGTCTGTGTACATTCAACCTTTCTTGTGAAAGAGCGGCGATCTCCTGGGAGTATTTAGCATTTCTCTGCCTCATGTATTTAAACTATTTATTTCCTCAACCGATTATCGTTTCAAATCAGATTCAAGAACTTCTTGTCATCTTCAGCAATTACTAATTTATTATTCTCCAACTTTGGTCTCATTTATTTGGTTCAGTTAAGCCGTTACTTCTGATTTCATTTCGGCTTAGCCACCACAAGAGTGGTGCTTGAACTTTTCTTTGAATGTGCTGGGCAAAAAGCAGCCACCGCCATATTGTACCGTTAGAATGTCAACAAATGAAGGCCACAAAATCAAAATTTTCTGCTTTGCTTGCCAACAAAGAATGCTTACTTGCATACAAGTATACTGCAAAATGTAAGAAAGAAATGGGCAGAAAAACCGACAAAAATAACATTATAAACAGTTCTGCTATCTAATTAGCGCCTTTGTCCCGAAATGTACGCCTAGCAACAACAATAACATGGGTAATAATTAACACTACCATTAGCAGCCACACAAAACGCGATCATTAGGATAACAAATGAACGTGCTGATGACCGACAAAACTGAACAAACGACAACTAGCGGCTGAGACAATTGAGTGCAGAATAAAGACTATGGTCAGAAGATGAAAAATCACAGCGGTAAGCAAGGAGGTGACAAAATTATAAGACTAAAAATTTACCTTGGCTGCACCAAATTAAGGTTAAGGGATAAAACCTTTGCATCGCCAGTCTCAACCAACTGACACCTTATTGCGAGGAAAATGACGCGTTCCCAATTTCAGATCGATATCCCAAATAAACACATTTAATGAACCACTGCGTTGTTATCGTTAACTTCGGCTGCACTGAAGCTAAAATACCCTTCACAGGTGCATTTCTTTTAGTAACTATGTTTATGAAAGCTATAGGCTATAGTAATGCGATCTGACCAATTTTTTCGTGAAGACACCACGTTAAAAGCTAAAGTTATCCTTACAAGCCCTCGATTCCGATCATTTGGTTTGTATGGCAGCTATATGCTATAGTAAGCCGATATTTCTATGAACAATAAAAAAATTCGTGAAGATATATCGCCAAATGAGGAAGTTTCCCATGCAAGCATTTGATTCCCATCATTTAGTTTGTGTGGCAGCTATACATATGCTATATTTAAGCGATCCGAAAAAATTCTTCCGAAATTACATTGTTGCGTTAGAAACTAATATACCAAATTTCGTGAATATACAGGGTGGCTGATGAATTTTGCTACATTAAGAAACTCAAATAACTTTTTTTCAGTGTATGGAATTCATTTTTCTATTATTCATGTTAAAGCCCATTCAATTTTATCAAATATAGCTTAATAAGTTTTAAAAACCATGTAATTTAAATGCCCCCCTGCTCGTTGATGCATGTGCGGCATCTTATCAAAAAGTTGTTCATTACTGCTTGGAGAGTTGAGACAGGAATCGCCGCAATTGTTTCTCGAATGGATTGTTTTAGTTCATTCAAATTTATTGGTTTTGCTTTGTAGACTTCCTGTCTGCAATAACCCCAGGTGCAGTAAGGTCAAACGACCTGGGTGGCCAACGGAATGTGGAGTTTCTGGATATCAGCTTATTGGGAAATTTTCGTCGCAATTCTGTCATAACAGTTTGGGCTATGTGAGGAGCTGCACCATCTTGCTGAAACCACACAGAGTTGAAATAAATTCTCATTCGGCGTAACTCTGGATATAAAAACTCTCTCAACATGCTCAAGTAACGGTCTCATTTGAATTTTATATGGGAATACGTCCAAATCTTTGTGCATAATTGACTGTAATGACTGTCTGCTTACACCCATTTGAGCAGATAAGCATGTGGATTGTTTCGTATGGCAGCAGTTATAGCAGCGATTGTTTCTTCCGTTCGAACTGAAGGGTTTCGATGGTAAGGTCTTCTGTTGACTGTCCCATGCTCGGCAAAATTGTTTACAAGTCTCATTATGGTCCATCTGCTCGGAGGATTGTCGCCAAACGTGCGCCTATACTCTCTTTGAACCGAAACTACGGACTCCAGTGCGTGATAGTGGCGGACAATCCAAACTCTTGTCTCAGTGTCCCAGTTATCAATTTTTGTTAAATGTAAAAGTCAATCTGCAAAATAAAAAAAATAAAATTAGACAGATTCATTAAATAGAAAAAAAGTTATTAAAATTTTTTTGGTAGCGGCTTTCATCAGCCACCCTGTATCTTGTCAAATGCGAAATTTTTTCATACCAGCACTAGATTCCGATCGTTCAGTTTGTACAGCAGGTATATGCTATAGTAAGCCGATCTGAATAAGCTTTATGTTATAGTGGTCCGATATCGGCAGCAAATCAACAGCTCAACATACTGATCATTTGTATATACACTTTATAGAGACTTCGACGCATCCTTCTGGGTGTTACAAACTTCGTAGCAAACTTAATATATTCTGTTCAGGGTATAAGTATCCACATAAAAACGTTTTGTTGAGTTTAGGAAATTTCAAACTCCTTACGTACAGTTGCAACCGAAACAATTGGTTTTCGCAAAGTACAAGAACAGCTGGTACGACGAGGAGCGCCGTGTCGCAGCGGAGAGAAACCAGGCTGCCTACCTCGCAACGTTACGATCGACCGCAACATGCGCGAGATGGAATAGATACCGAGAGTTGAAGAGGGAAGCGAGACGCATTTGCAGACAGAAAAAGAAAGAGGCCGAAATGYGTGAGTACGAAGAGCTTGATAAGCTGGGCAATAGGGCTAATGCTCGAAAATTCTACGAAAAAATGCGGCGGCTTACAGATGGTTTCAAGACCGGAGCATACTCTTATAGAACCCCAAAGGTGATCTAGTCACCGGTGCCCACAGCATACTTAAATTATGGATTGAGCACTTCTCCAGCCTGCTGAATGGCGGTGAACGCACAACGCCAGGAGAAGGCGAACCCGATTCCCCAATCGATGACAATGGAGCAGACGTTCCATTACCCGACCAGAAAGAAGTTCGAATAGCAATTACCCGCCTGAAGAACAACAAAGCGGCGGAGGCCGATGGATGCCGGCCGAACTATTCAAACACGGCGGCGAAGAACTGATAAGGAGCATGCATCAGCTTATTTGTAAAATATGGTCGGACGAAAGCATGCCCAACGATTAGAATTTAAGTGTGCTATGCCCAATCCTCAAAACAGGAGACCCCACAATCTGCGCCAACTACCGTGGGATAAGCCTCCTCAATATCGCATATAAGGTTCTATCGAGCGTATTGTTAAAGCCCACCGTCAACAAACTGATTGGACCTTATCAGTGCGGCTTCAGACCTGGAAAATCAACARCCGACCAGATATTAACCATGCGCCAAATCTTGGAAAAGACCCGTGAAAGGAGAATCCACACTCACCACCTCTTCGTCGATTTCAAAGCTGCTTTCAACAGCACGAAAAGGTGCTGCCTTTATGCCGCGATATCTAAATTTGGTATCTCTGCAAAACTTATACGGCTGTGCAAGTTGACGTTAAKCAGCACCAAAAGCTCCATCAGAATCGGGAAGGACCTCTCCGAGCCGTTCGATACCAAACGAGGTTTCAGGCAAGGCAATTCCTTATCGWGCGACTTTTTCAACCTGCTTTTCTAGAAAATAGCTCGAGCTGCAGAACTAAATAGAGAAGGTACCATCTTCTATAAGAGTGTACAGCTGCTGGCGTATGCCGATGATATTGATATCATCGGCCTCAACACCCGCGCCGTTAGTTCTGCTTTCTCCAGACTGGACAAGGAAGCAAAACAAACGGGTCTGGCTTGAACGAAGGCAAGACGAAATATCTCCTGTCATCAAACAAACAGTCGTCGCATTCACGATTTGGCTCTCACGTCACTGTTGACAGTCATAACTTTGAAGTTGCATATATTTTCGTATATTTGAGAGCCAGCATAAACACCACCAACCAACAGATGGTACTTCGGA
>NW_017535719.1:207271-208624 GCF_001853355.1 Bactrocera latifrons | reverse complement strand
CGAATTGAAAGACAGCGGCTACGCTGGCTAGGTCATGTTGTCCGGATGGACGAAAACACTCCAGCTCTGAAAGTATTCGACGCAGTACCCGCCAGGGGTAGCAGAGGAAGAGGAAGACCTCCACTCCGTTGGAAGCACCAAGTGGAGAGGAGCTGACGTCACTTGGAATATCTAATTGGCGCCACGTAGCGAAAAGAAGAAACGACTTTCGCGCGGTTGTTAACTCGGCTATAATCGCGTAAGCGGGGACTACGCCAATCAAGAAGAAGAAATCGTCATAAAATAGTGATGTTGTACATAATGCTGTTGTTTGGCAGCGCAATTGGAAATAGTTGAGACCGCTAAGGGGCATCGTACGAGGACATCACTTAATAAACGATTTGAACAAAAGGGCAGTGGAATCCATCCTTGAATGTTCGGTTCAAAAGTTTCAAAATTTTCAAAAGCTTTTTTTAAATAAAACAGAAGCGGTTTGAATATTAATAAAACTATTCATTCCCGTTAAAGTACACTCATAGATACCTCTTAAGTCACCATTGCATCCCGAAAGAATTACGGTTCGGTGCGGYTTATGAGCTGGCAACGGTATTTCTTCCGTGATGATGAAGAACACCACGTTGCTGTGAATGAGAGGTAGCGACCCCTCAATGACAATCGAATATTTTTGGCCCGAATAAGATGATATGGACTTGGATAATATGGAACTCCACGACTGTGCCACAAGCCACACAGAAAATGTCAGACTCGATTTATTGGAAACGAAGTTTGGTAAACTTGTTATCTTGCGAAATGGCTCATTCAATTGGCCGCCTCGATCGTGCGATTTGACGTCATTAGACTATTTTCTGTAGCTGAGTTATGTCTATGGTGGCTGCTACACAAGAATCAATTTGGCTTAAGCGATTTGAGTAGGAGTTAGTGCTCAAAGCTTCGAAATCTGCGACCTTATTCTGCGATAAGAGTACTATACACATAGCTTAAAATAACTCATACTCAAGTAGAACGAAGCATGTAGACATCAAATCAAAGTTTATCAAAGAAAAGGTTGAAGATTGCCAAATTAAGTTATACCATATTGGCACCGATAAAATAATGGCCGATATTTTTACGAAAGCATTATCTGCGCCAAAAACAAAACAGCTGTCAAATGAATTTGGCTTAAAGTAATTTATTCTCATCTTAATATTAGTAAAACTGCATAGTATAGTATAACGATCATTTCTAAATTCATTTTGTAAGGAAAGATATATATTCAATTTAGGGAAGGTGTTGAAAAGAAAATTGAAGATTTATAATCTTACGAAACACCCTGTATATTCCTTAGACTTACAGAAATCATTATGAATAGAAGCT
>NW_017535719.1:202313-205756 GCF_001853355.1 Bactrocera latifrons | reverse complement strand
ATTTCGCACCTAGAAAAATAAGTCATTAGCATGGCTAAAATTTAAATATTGTTAAAAACTTATAAAATTTGTAAGGTTTATGAACATTCATACAAAGTTATTTCTAGATAAAGTTTATTACATTTTCACAAACCTGCAATGGTCCTACCATCAATTCAACCAATCAAATTATTTCTAAGGAAAAGCTAACTTCGGGTGCATCCGAAAATTTTATAATCTCACAAATGGTCAAATTCGTATTAAAAAATTTTATATAAAACAAGTAAGAAATTGATAAATTCGGATGTAACCGATTATTTAACAATCTCAAAAAAAATTTGGGTSTTGGCAACTATTTTATTCAACAAGTAAGGAACTAGTTGGGATCGAAGATGGCGAAGTACCATGAGCTGTTAACAAAATTTTATATTAAATGTTGTGAAAGAATTCGATATTCATTAYTTTACGAAACCTTGTATGATTGATCTTATTCGGATCTAATTACCTCAAATTATAGATCATAGAATATTTTGGTATCATTACTATGCTATGCTATTACTGCTACATTTAAACTGAATTATACATATGACCAATACACATTGTTATATCTCACTGTTGTCCACTTATTCAGTATTTAGGGTTTTCTAAACATATGGAACACACTATGAGGCAATTACTTGTCTAACGTTTCTATGTTAATTTCTTTTTAAAGTTGGTACATAAACCGTCAGTCAATATGACATTTATACTCTGTTGCAACATATTGCGGGAGTGTACCAATGTTGCATATGAGTTCAGCATTCGTTATCTGGCACAACAATACAATACAATTAGTTACAGTAATTTTTAGTATCTTGTCGACTGACTGAGTCGATTTAGAAAAATTTATTGAACTAATCCTTACAATTCTTTAAAAACTTTCAAAATAGGCTCTTTCAGCGTCGATGCAGCACTTTCAGTGGTATTTCCAAGCACTTAAGGCCTCACGGAAGGCTTTGAGAGTCAGAGGGCCATGCTGTTTTGATCCTTTCTATCGGTGTGTGCCACTCGGAAGATTGTCTCTTAGTATCGGGATCATATTGTCATTACATTATTCAAAAATTGGGGGTCACTTTCACACATGTTCAAATTGACACACTTCCACTCGCCGCAATTTCTGGTTGTCAGTGAGCACTTTTAGGACTATCTTCGCACACACCTTGTGCATGTGCTTCTTCCCAATGTCATGAAACACAGATTTTGATAAATTTAACATCTGTGCATTTAAACTAATACTTAGTCTCCGGAATAGCCTTTCATTGGCCTTTTCAGGAAATGAAACAAAAAAAGTCTAGGGGGTGCGCATCTGGGCTGTAGGGCGTTCACAAGCAAGGTGTAAGTCAGGGCGTTGTCGTTTGAGTCTGTTGAGGACTTCCACGTAAAAAGCGTTGAATGTTTATCCAGGAATAACAAGTTCATGGTGGATTATGGGTTTGATGTCAAAAAACGCAATGAGCATTGTTTTCACTTTGGATTTGCACATTCATCAACGACTTCTTCCCAGTCCTCCAAAAAGGCGTGGTGCCACCGATTCTTGGTAAACCTGGTTGATCATATGAAACGTCTCTGTCGCAGATTTAACGAGTTTCACACAGAATTCAAACATGTATCTCTACTCTAACCAACGCTGTACCACTCACAGAAATACGTTGTCCTGACTCGCCAGGTGCTCAGACATAACTGACCAACCGTTCGTTCGTTAGCTAGGAACGCTTTCTACCGAATCCAGTCGGTGCGCGAACGCTCCAAAGTGCAATCGCGGCCGAAGAAAATCAGTTCTATTACTTTCCGGACAAACTCTGTGTACTATTATCTTATTTCATTTTAGAAATATATTTTAGCCAAAGGGAAGATATGTGATATATTGGGTATGARAGGAAGATGAAGGGAAGAGTCAGCATATTCACTAATCCATATCTTTAGTACGTGAATTGGAAGTGCAGAAATCAGTAAATTAGGTATATAACTGTAACGAAAATTTTAGCTTAAGTGTTATGTTTATAACCGATATATTAGTTATTTATTACAATACTTAAATTTGGTATAGCAGATCAGAGTATACAGTAGTCTTGTCCTCTGCAAGGTTTAAGTGTAACAGGTTTGTAAATGACTCGGTGTAAAATAGACTTGCGACCACTGCGCTTTTTTAGAGAATTCTTTTAATTTTACTAAAATCGTGTAAATATCTCCTCTTGGTGGATCACTCTAGAGAATAATAGGTTTGCCCTATTATTTTTAGTCTCCAACTAAAATGAGAGACGGATCAATTATCGAAAGAAAAATTATTTACTGTTCTAACAACAACAAGAAAGCCTTTAGTTCCCAATACACAATCCCTCACCCTGTACTCGTATTGTCTGTGTAATTGTTCTGCTGAACACATAGGCTCAAGTAAATTGTATCCAAAGTTCATGGAAATTAAAAAAATAATAACAACTCAAACAGATAATAAATGCATATTTTGCGAAGCAGTTAATATTGATAAAGCACAAATAACATATGTTTTTAAAACTTCATATCCCTCATTCGCTTACATACTAAGCAATCCAACAAACATAAATCTCTCTAATAACGAACAAAATATCCAAACAGGAGATTTGATAATAAGCAGCAGCAACACTCGTCGAAACACTATTCCGGAAACACGACCGGATTTCCTATGCCAAGCGTAGAAAAGAAGTTACAAAGTCACTCTCTTTTAGTTACGAAAGAAGAGCTATTGGCCATAGTAAAGAAAATAAAAAACACAAAGGATTGGATGGTATACCCAATAGAGCCTCGGAGGAAGCTATAAGCTCAAAATCTCAACTATTCGCTAAAATGTACAACGGTGTTCCCCGACTGGTGGAAAGTACAGCAAAGAACCTACCTGAAGAACCTTCAGGTGTGGCTTGGAGTTAGCAACCCAGAAAGCCAGGGGATTATCAGAAAGGCAATAGGGCTTTATAAAAAAGAGATACACTATTGATAAGTACCAGTAGCTACTCTAACTCCAGTGGAGTACTTCAAGGCTTCTATTATGGAACCTCATATATGATGGGGTGCTAAGAAGACGACAATCAACAGACGTAAAATTAATAGCGTATGCGGACGATCTTATAGTGGTAGCATTGGCCAACCAATTAGCCGACCTAAGAAATAAATGGAATTAGTGCTTAAATGGTTCTCTTCTGTAAGTCTGGAACTGGCGGAACATAAAACAGACGGTTTGTTCACAAGCTCCATGTAGATAGGAAAACGAATAGAGATCACTCTATTATCACGCATAACTCCACAGCCGCAGCTGAAGAATCTGGAAAAAATTTTTAATTCCAATTAAAGACTTCAGGAACAACTGGAGTATTCTTCCGGCAAAGCAAGCAAAATTTATAATGTTCCATCGAGAATGATGACCAGTAGTGGTTGTGTGCGTTTCAGCCGGCGAT
>NW_017535719.1:200146-201638 GCF_001853355.1 Bactrocera latifrons | reverse complement strand
TCGACACTCATGTGTCAGTCGACTGATAAATGGAAAGTTTTTGCCGAAGCGTCAGGATTCATAAAGACAAAACTTAGATTTCAGCAGATTAGGCGTTCGTCAGTCCACACAATAGAGGAGATTTAAATGTCTTGTCCCTCCCCAAAGTATTTCTTACCTACTCCGTTAGTTTTAGCGGATTAAAGCTACGCGTTCTGGCTTTCGATGCTTCCCCCTACAACAAAAAAACACATATCATTGAATTACAGGAAACACACCTCTCAGTAAACAAAATAGCATATATGCCTCACAAATACATTGGTCATGTTCATAATTCGCCACAAAACTAATCAGCTGAACAAGGCATTGCCTTTATTAAAAATCAAATCAAACATAAAATTATCTAAATATTATTAAACATCTCCGTCATTGCGAAAGAACTGAACATTGGTTTTAAAGTTTTTTATCATCCCATGCTATATCCCTCCGTAGGTGATCTTCCCCCACCCACCATAATCATCGGATATTTCAATGCTTCGAGTTCACYACTTCCTCAAATGTAAGAGGTCAAATAATAGAAGACGTTATACTAATAAAAAATTTTCGTTGTTCCTAACGATAGATCACCAACCCACTTCTCTAAGCATAAATCGTTCACCCATGTAAATATTGGYGTTTGTTTCGCATCCATAGCAGAAGAAGAACATAAATGCAAAAGCATCGAATAAAAAAACAATTATATGCTCCGCTGCTCATTTACCCATTCCTCAAAGAAACACGAACAATTTTACCACCTGTTCTAAGGAGCACAACTTGCAGATGATYGCACAAAAAACAATGGAAAATAATCACTATTTCCATTTCATCACTGTAGGTGCGAGTCAGTATCGAGATAATGGTCAACTTTTCAACACCATTTCAAAGAGCATAATCCTTCTATAGTCAAGACAAGCTATTCACCTGAATGCTCTTGCGAAGATATAAAAACGTGTGTGCGCCTGAGAGTAGGCCACACCTCTAAAACTCACTGTCATCTCTTAAACAAAACGGTTAAACGAAGCTACTCATATTGTAATCAACCAAACATGTCAGTAAACCACATTCTTAATGAATGCATCGCTTTAAATACAACCAGGACAACTGCTATTGGTAAAACGAAACTATTCAATATTTTAAAGACACCAATACTGACAACATCAGGGCAATGCATAATTTTTTAAAATTAGGTAAGATATCGAACTTACCGACGATTCTGTACTATGGTACAGTCACAAGTCTCTAAAATTGAGATTTTAAATTAGAGAAAATTTTTGTGACCTGAGATGATTTTGCAATTCAATTTTAAAATTTTCTAGAACAAATTTCGAGTCAAACGAACCATTCCGCCGTATATGTCACGATTTCAATTCTCATTCCAGCACATTTGATCCAACAGATTCCATTTACCATTAAAAAAATTATTTTATCTACTCTTAACAAGTAACATTTAAAAATTATAAACTTTAATCTAATT
>NW_017535719.1:160395-198346 GCF_001853355.1 Bactrocera latifrons | reverse complement strand
CTGTTGACAGTCATAACTTTGAAGTCGTAGATAATTTCGTCTATCTTGGAACCAGCGTGAACACCACCAACAATGTCAGCCTAGAAATCCAACGCAGGAATTATATTCGACCTCTTCAACTGATGAAAATATTAAAAGATTGACGGATATGGTCAGAGAGCTCGATATCTCGCGCGTCTGATCAAATGTTTGGTATGAAACGCGTTCTCGTTCGACTCTTCCCGATAAAGCTGAATTCCAATAAATACCATCGATCAATCACCATATTCATTACATTTGATCCGTGCGATTTTTTCCCCAATTTAAATAGTCGATCCGTTGAACCTTGTTTAGTCTATCGAAGAGATTAAAATATATAAAACAACATTCACGAAAGGAGCTAAGGGCCATTCCAAAAAGTAATTAATGAGTAGTTAATGAGAAGTATTTCGAGTTCTGGAAAATCGTTGGCATAAGTGTTTTACACCTGGTGAGCATTTCTTTGAAAGTGAGAAATAAATATTGATGAATAATTAAAAATTTTACGTTCTATTTACTATTCCCTGGTACCTTTTTCTATAAATGATCAGAAAGGCGTAAGCAGTTAAATTCCGAGGGACTAAAGGTCCGTTCGATTGTGTAAGTGATAACTTGTGTAAAAATTCAGATTGACTTTTTACCGCACATATCGGCAACTATGTGAGTTATTTTAATAAAATGAGGGAGCGTGTTTTTCGATTAACGGTGTGTCTTTGAGCCTAATACAAATAAAATCGGGTGAAAACTTGCCCCAGATCCCATATCCCTTACACACGTAGTTGTGATGGAGGAATAGAGTCTTCTTTAGACTGTAACAATGTTAAAAAATCACTGGAAGAATGTGGATTTAGTACTAAATAAGTAGTAATTAAAAACAACCAATGCTCAAAATAAAATTGATGCCAAATTCTAATCAAGTGAACAAAAATTAAACACATCCGATTTACATAATAAATCCACATTAATATTGGGTACAAAATAAATACAGGAAGAGATATTGACGAAAGCATAAGAGAACCAAACAAAAACTATAAGCTCCTTGGTCTCAGAAAAATCGCTAATAGAGAAATAGAAAATGAAAAAAGGAGTGCAAGAAGAGATTGGCAGATAAACTGCACCCCTTTCACTCAGCTCCAATTAAAATCAGGTTTATGTATGCGCTTAAACGCGAGGAAGAATTCAACGCGAAATTCGAAATTCCCTTTGAAAAAAAGGAGGAAATCGGGCCCGAAGTAACGAGGAAAAAGATAATTGTTTTGCAAATAACCTAGAAAAGCTATTTCACTTTCTGAAATTATAAGAATTATAAAAGCGCATAATCCAAGCAAGTAAGGAAGGGCTAAGTTCGGGTGTAACCGAACATTTTGTACTCTTCCAGCTTGCACGAATTAAATCCAGGGTATTTCCCTGTAAGGTGTACAAGGAGAGTACCAAAGCAAACAGGAATCCATAGCACCCTGGTGGCGCCATCTGTATGTCGACTGCTGCGTTAGAATCATGACATTTCATCGATTGGAAGTTGTTGCGTTTTAAGTGTCAATATGTTTGTGTTATCGGTGCGAAAGTGAGCTTTGAACAAAGAGCCAATATTAAATTTTGTTTTAAAATTGGGGAAACTTTTACGGAAACGCTTCAATTGATGAAATAAGTTTATGACGAAGATTGACTATCCTGTAGCAGAGTGAACGGGGTTTTTCAACGTTTTCAAAGTGGTTGTGAGGACATAAATGATGATCAACATGTGGGTCAATAAAAATCCGTGACCACCGGAAATTCCATCGAAAATGTGCATGAATTCATCAAAAATCAGCCGAAATCATCATTGAAATTCATGGAAATGGAATTGAACATCTTCAAAACATCAATTTATCGCATTTTGACCGAACATGTGGGCTTACAAAAGGTGTGTGCACGGTTTGTTCCGCACAAATTGACTGACGACCAAAAATTGCTCAAAATCCAACATCGAAGGACATCATTAAAGAGGTCAAAAATGGCCAAAAAGCATTTGCCCATGAAAGGACAGCATTATGCAGACGTAGAAGCCATTCAAGAGGTTATATTGAATAAAATAAATTGATTTTGCCGAAAAAGTTTTTAAAGTCTGTTTAATTTGGAAAGCTCCTTTTAAAACCTATCATAAATAGTAAATTTAGCTGTAGGTTCGAAAGTCCTAAAATTAGTTATATACCGGCTAGCCCGAACTTTATCTATTTTTGGCACAAAGATATACTGTTTTGAGTAAAATATGCTATTTTCATTGGGGTAACTCACATATTGGCCGATATATGCGGTACACAAATTCACTTTGAAGTTCGAAAATCTTTATATTCTATTAGGTATATGGGGGCTAAGGCAAGTATTGGTCCGATTCCTATATTTGACATACAGAAATGTCATTGGCAGAGAAGTACTCCAACTGATTTTCAATTATAAATCGATATTTTCGAACAAAAATCAACTTTAGACGCTGGGGTCCACATATTCGGAACCTAGGGGCTTGAGCAGTTTTTGTTGGATTTGAAAAATTTTTGGTCGTGAGTTTACATACACTAACGGCATTATTAGTGCAAAGTTTAATCTTCTTCTTCTTCTTAATTGGCGTAGAAACCGCTTACGCGATTATAGCTGAGTTAACAACAGCCCGCCAGCCGTTTCTTCTTTTCGCTACGTGACGCCAATTGTGTATTCCAAGCGTAGCCAAGTCCTTCTCCACCTGGTCTTTCCAACGGAGTGGAGGTCTTCCTCTTCCTCTGCTTCTCCCGGCGGGTACAGAGTCGAATACTTTCAGAGCTGGAGTGTTTTCGTCCATTCGGACAACATGAACTAGCCAGCGAAGCCGCTGTCTTTTAATTCGCAGGACTATGTCAATGTCGCCTTGTATCTCATCGTTCCATCGAATGCGAAAACTTGCTACGTCGACTCACCAGTTGTTGTCATCGTCCATGCCTCTTCAAAATATAGCAGGACAGGAATAATGAGTGACTCATAGAGTTTGGTTTTTGTTTGTAGAGAGAGGACTTTGCTTCTCAATTGCCTACTCAGCCCGAAGTAGCACCTGTTGGCAAAGGCTATTATGCGATGGATTTCCAGGCTGACATTGTTGGTGGTGTTTACTGTGTTTCCAAGATAGATGAAATTATCTACGACTTCACAGTTACGACTGTCAACAGTGACGTGAGAGCCTAGTCGCGAGTGCGATGACAGGAGATATTTCGTCTTGCCCTCGTTCACTGCCAGACTCATTTGTTTTGCTCCCTTGTCCATTCTGGAGAAAACAGAACTAACGGCGCGGGTGTCAAGGCCGATGATATCAATATCATCGGCATACGCCAGCAGCTGTACACTCTTATAGAAGATGGTACCTTCTCTATTTAGTTCTGCAGGTCGATTTATTTTCTCCAGAAGCATGTTGAAGATGTCGTACGATAGGGAATCGCTTTGTCTGAAACCTCGTTTGCTCGGAGAGGTCCTTCCCGATTCTGACGGAGCTTTTGGTGTTGCTCAACGTCAGTTTACACAGCCGTATTAGTTTTGCGGGGATACCAAATTCAGACATCGCGGCATAAAGGCAGCTCCTTTTTGTGCTGTCGAAAGCAGTTTTGAAATCGACGAAAAGGTGGTGAGTGTCGATTCTCCTTTCACGGGTCTTTTCCAAGATTTGGCGCATGGTGAATATCTAGTCGGTTGTTGATTTTCCAGGTTTGAAGCCGCTTTAATCTTTCACACAATACGCTCGATAGAACCTTATATGAAATGTTGAGGAGGCTGATCCCACGGTAGTTGGTGCAGATTGTGGGGTCTCTTTTTTTATGGATTGGGCATAGCACATTTAAATTCTAATCGTTGGGCATGCTTTCGTAAGACCATATATTGCAAAGAAGCTATTGCATGCTCCTTATCAGTTCTTCGCCGCCGTGTTTGAATAGCTCGGCCTTCAATCCATCGGCCCGGCCGCTTTGTTTAAAGTTTAATCCCGTTATATTAAGTGCTTATTAAATTGTGTACTGGGAAGTAAAAGAATAAAGTGGAATTCAAAATTGTGCTATACAGAAAAAGGGTGTGTGTCACATACGAATATGAAAATAATACCACGTATCTAATTTTGTAGAAATCGGTCAGTTGGATCCTGAGATTTGGGACTTTATCCAAAAGTATTCAGTGCCGCGTCTGTCGCCCAATTTCTACCCGTCCTCTATAAAACCTTGCCGTACCATCTTGACTGCAAATTTTTATGTTTCTGGCGCATTTAGTTATTGATTTATCGCACTTTTTTTTAGTTCTGAACGGTACCCTTATGTGGTGAGTGAGCTGGATTTTTATTCGTTTTCCCACTATGGGTAAGAACTCCTTCAATATTGACGTTGCCAAATTTGGTTTTTGTAGTTTTAATGCTTTAGGAGATATAGATCCCTGGCTTCTGCGCTCCCCTGTGCCGAATTACAGTTTTATATCTAAATTTAGTACTTAGTTAAGGCACTTTATATGTTTTCCGGATTTCAACCTTTGTCGTCATCCTGATAATTTATATACATATATACAACTCTATATCTATTTCGCTTAGCGTTAGATGATACGTACAACCGCTAGGTGAACATAATTATAATACTCTGTAGCAACTGGTTGCAGGAGACTAAAAAGTTACTAGGACGCCAAACTACCAAACTACCTGGACTACCAAATATTGCTGTAGAGGTGCTCTATTTGCTCTTCAATGCAATTCTTATTTTCGGATAATATCCAATTTCATGGAAAGGACTTAACATAGCGCCTTCATACAGACCAATCAGTCGTTTACCCTATATTTCTAAAATATTTGAAAAAGTGACACTATCAAAGATGTCTTCTGAACTTCAAGAAAATAAAATAGTATTAACGCACCAATTATAATAACTAATGAAATGAGAAAAGCATTTGAGCACAAAGAGTACTGTTCAGTTAAATTTTTAAGGTCCGTATCCAGCTTTTAAGTATTTGCTCAAGAAAAAAAAAACATTATTTCTTGAGCTGTAGCCAAGTAATTTTAACATCTGGTGATGCATTCCACATTAGAAAAACAAGAGAAAATAAACAAAGAAAATATATGTGTGTAAGTACTTATATAAATATTTTCATTGCAATTTAAGGAATGTGGATGAATATTGGTAGGTTTTCTACAAAACATTTCAAAATGAACTATACTTCATAGCAATGATTTTAACTAATTTGTGGTATGAAGGCTTTGTATATAAGGTTTAGAATAAGCTACTATTAACTATATTGCCTTTACTTATGTATGTTATTCCCTTTTTTTTTTKCAATAAAACAGCTATTTTAATCTTTTTAAACACTTTTTTCGTAAACGTAAACGCCTACTGAATAAACCCTTTCATGGCTTACAATAGACCAATTCACTGTAATTCCATGTTCAGACCGAAATGTAAAAGATTAGTTTACATTTAAGCATTTCGCAACACAACAGTGTTCTTACTGCCGTTGGAAAGATTAAAAAACAGCTGTTTTTGCCATTCAAGAATTCACATCGCCCAAAATGTATGAAAATAAAACATTGTCACATAGTCTTTTGTAACAAAAGCCGTATTCTTTGAAATATTTTCCACATTGTGGAAATAATGGACTCATTTTTTCATTTGCGAAGTCGATTTTCAGATGAAATTAAATTTATTGCTCTAAAAAAATTTGTTTGTTTACATTTTTTCTCTTTGTAGTGTCTAAATCAGCTGTGATAATGTAATAGATTTTCAATGCTTCAGAGAGATTTAACGTGGATCAGTTTCAAATCACTCGGATGAAGCGATTTTGAACTGTCATTTCTGTATGGCGAAATCTTTATAAATTTATAAGATTAGTGGGATAAACCAGCAGCCGAAATCGTGTGATTAAGTGTCTGTCTGAACATGGTATAAGCTTACACAATACACCAGACTACACAATGCAAAAAGACGCGCGTCAAAAAAAATTGCTGTAACGAGACTTAGAAGCATATACGCAAATGTTGCCTTTAGGCTACTACAATAAATAAAAAGAAGACCGATAACATTTTAAAATTATTACAAAAAATAAATCAAACGAGGTCGTCAATGTTTCCAATTTTCATATATATATGTAATACTTACATTACACATTGTTGGGGAACACGCATTGGTATTTTAGCGTATTGGCATATTTCAATATAAGCTAATGCTGCAGTACACGGGCCCTTAAGATATGGATTTTTAGGATTTTTCCGATTCATAATACCCAATTCCATGCAAATATTTAGAAAAGGCGCTACATCCATGACGATTGAGCAATGGTTTAAAGGTGAGAATAGTTGGTTGCATATTTCGACGAATTCAGTAATTGAACCATTTGTCTGTTCCATGGTGCTATTGCAGCAGTTTATGATCCAGGCTTCAGAAAAAACAGCATCAGATTTTTCAATTATGTTGGAGGGAGTAATAAAGTCATCAAATGGTTCATTGTTCATTGTGCCTAGTAACCCAGCAGTTTGGCCAAAATAGCGTCCACTAAGTTCCAGCCAACACAAACTGAACTTCATATTGCACGCAACTTTAAATCCCACTTCACATTTTATTTTCAGTATATCTGAGTCTCTGTATACGATCAAATCTTCGACTATAATAGGCAGCATAGGATTCGTAATGCCATCAACTGTTATGGTCTACCAAAAAAAAAAAAAAAAGAAATGTAAAGGAAAAGATCATACTCGTAAATATATACGTGCATTTTTATATGTAGGAAATAATTTAACGTGGCTAAGACGGCTTCATTTAAATGCGCGCGCAAATCAAATCGATAAAAAGAAATTTCCAGATAGGAAAACTTTTTTGTAGAGGTAATACACTCGTATGAACTCCATATGTGAATTAGCGGTTTTTACTTACATCGGTTTTTGGATCAATTTCAAATGAATGACCTCTAGTAATAAGATTTATTTTAGCCAGGGGGCTTTCATAACTGTGCTGTGAAATATTCTAAAAAAATATTTATTAGTTAATGTAAAATGTTCGTTTTTTTTAAGTGAAAATACCGTCAAATCAATGGTAAGAGTGAACGTATTGTTCCAAAAATCATGTGATAAAATATAGGTGCAATTGCTGAATTGATGGACTTTCTTTTTTAGATCGACAAAACGTTTGTCATGTGTGATGAGGAACATTGAGTCTATCAAGTATGCACGCGCTGTAAAGAGAAAAAGAAAAGGGAAATAGAGTAGCACTTTGCGGCATATTCACTCCACAATAGACAAAAGTTAAAGTATAAGTTTTGATGTACAATAGGATGGGTAAAATTTAACCTTAAAATGCAAATTTAAATCAACTTCTGCAACTTAACTTTAAGTTAAGAATTACCTTTATTGAACTCAGAATTAACTTCTTGTACTTTAAAATTAACTTCGGAATTAAACTAAATTAAATTAGATTTTAACTTCAGAATTAATTCATTAATTTTAGAATTAAATTCAACATATATTAACCTTTTTTATTGGGTATATGCATATTAAAATGGTTGATATACACCTCTAAACAATTTTTTTTATTACCAGATAAAATTTTCATCTCCCTTCCAACTACTTGGAAAAATATTTAGTTTTGTGGATTTTGTATTAAATTCAATGTTCTTCAAAACAGGTTCCTAAGATCTTTTGTATACTATTTAAAAGATAATAACGGTTAAAATTTGATTGTTTTAAAGAAACAATTTGTTCCTAAGAATTTTAAAGCAACGAAAAAAAATTGTTAGAAGTCGGAAAACTCCTACAAAAGAATTACGAGTTCGGGGATGGGCGTAATAGGACGCTCATAAATCGCCATTAATTTAATATAATTAATTTTTTGAAAAAGTGTATGTGGCCTTGCTATCTAATAAATTTAATCTTATCTCTTAAACAACTCAAGCTACAACAAACAAATTTTCTGATTTCAAATCATACCAAAACTTCTGCCGACAATGAAAGAAATCGAAGGATAAACCCGCTCACTAGCCATATAAAAGTACGGTTAAAAGCTACTAAAATCAATCAGATAAATCAATAACTAAATTCACCAGAGGTATTTCACGTTACATTCTTCAAGCATTTTTCTTTCACTCTGTCAAATTTTACGAGGATGGAGTTCTCAGATTGCCATTCTCTTGGGATTGGTCCAACCATATTTAAGATAAAAAGATAACATACACATATTATTGTAGCCCATTCCCAATTTCGACGAATAAAGGTTGCGTTTTAGCTCAACACTTTTAGTTTGTATTCTTTGTTAAGTACAGCCGAGTTAACAACAGCGCGTCGCGTATTGCGTCGAATACTTTCAGAGCTGGAGTGTTTTCGTCCTAACGTACGATATGACCTAGCCAGCGTAGCCATTGTCTCTTAACTCGATAAACTACGGCAATGTCGTCGTATACCACATACAGCTCATCATGGCACCGAATGCGATATTCGCCGTGGCCAAAGTGCAAAAGACCATAAATCTTTCGCAGAAATCTTTCGAAAACTCGTAACAACCACTCATCAGAGTCTATGCCCCTGCAAAATATAACAGGACAGGAATAATGAATGACTCAAAGAGTTTTGTTTTTATTCGTCGAAGGCGGTTTTTACATTTCAACAGCCTACTCAGTGCTGTTGGCAATATTTATTCTGGGTTGGGTTTCGAAGCTAACTTTGTTGTTAACGCTGCTTCCAAGGTAGACAAAATTATCTACTCCTTCGAAATATGACTGTCAACAGTGACGTGGGAGTTTTGTCGCGAGTGTGACGACCCTAACAAGGGTTTTGATTCGTAGTGTTACCTTGACATTCATATATTCCAGCGCAAAAATAAATAAAGTCGGACTACACCACGTCTACTTTCCTATAACCGAAATCACCTGAATCATTCACTTCCCAAAATACAAATTAAAACGATAATAAATGTATTGAGATAAAACTTTGCCTAATAATGCGCTTAAAGTAGGTCACTTTAAACGAGAGAGGGCAAAAGTCCTACCTAAAAAGGACTTAACGGTATACTATAAGGCAATTCAGAATCGTGTGCATCTGAGTTTGCAAAATTGTGCAATTGCAAATATTTACCATCAACAATGAACGTCTTTTTTGTGGTTTCTGTGCAACTCTTTCAAAGACCATAATTCAGAGCGCTTCGGTGAAGAAAAACATCGGTTGCAAACAAAAATTTCGCACAAATTGGAAAATATGCCGAAAAAGTTCTTAAGGAAAATTTAACTGACGCTTTATTTGATGAAGCTGCTGAAGAAATTAGGGACATCAAAGATATGAAATATTTTTATGCGGCACATAGCACAAATATCAAAAAAATCTTTGTTTACAATGTTTTTATTTTTAATAGCAGTTGATAATTTGCGAACCAGTGTTGCCAATAATACAATGGCGTTTTAGTGTTGCTCATTTGCAAGGGTGTAGCGGGTGCATCGCTATACATTTTGTTAATGTAAAAGCAAAAATATCCTCGCTAATTTGCAATTGTAAAGATGCAAGACCATTTGCACCAGATTCTGAATTGCCCTTATGTGATATGAATATTACAGGTACTGAAATACTTACAGTAATTTGGTTGCAGCCATGTTTTTGCATCCATATACGATCGCAAGTTGTAGATGTGTCCTAATATTGACATGTTCGTAGTTAACATGTTTCGCATTTGTGATATAAATTGATATTCGGGTATTTCTTTGAATTTTGGTGTTTCATTAAATGCGTGCCACGATATTGACAACTTTTGTTCGAAATCAAGTACACCGTTTTCTGGATCGAATACGAATTTAGTTTTTGCTTCGCGATACATGTTCGCTAAGTCCAAAGCATTAGACGAGCAGGTGCGCAGTTTGTTACGAAGCAGAATGTATAAGTGATGCAAATGTTCCTTTAGTTTTATTTCTTCAGCAAACAGTTCTACTTCAGAAGATATCTTCCTAAATTTATTAATCACAACCTGCACCTGCTTTACTTTTTCCAGCTCTTTCATTTCATCGCAGATTTCGAGAATTACTTCATTTAGTTCTGATCCAAAGGGGATAAGTTTGTGATATTTCTCCTTTATTATTTTCCAAGCAATAGTAGCATATTTTTTTATATTTACAATAGCATCATGTGCTTTTACATCCTTATACAAATTTTCTAAGTCTTCTGTAAAACTGGAAACTTGATTAAAATATGTTGATTCTGTCAATTCATTCGTCCTCTCATTGATGTAACTAAATATCTCTTTACTAAAATCCCACGCAATTTTTTCCAAGTAACTAATTGCTTTGAATATGTGAGGTTCAAGTCGCGTTAAAAMTCCTCTTACATACGTTGAAATTATGTTAGAGAATTTGCTCCATATAGCTTCTACATGGTGTATAAAAGATATATGAATTTCCTTGACAAATTTTTCATACCTTTCAAACCCTTTCTCCATGAAATCGGTTAAATATTTCAGTGGTTGCCCATGGAAGAATGTGTTAAAGGCTTCTATATAATTATCGTATATAATTTTAAGCTTGTCTATTAACTGAGTGATGCTTTTTCGCAAAGCTTTACCAGATTCACCTAAAATTTGCCTTATTTCGCTAAATATAGCCGGTAAAGAGTCCATATGTTCCCGAAAGGATATTTCGTCAAGTATAATAAGTGAGAAGTTAACAAGGGATCTTATATAAAATTCATTTGCTTCATAGGACTTGTTTAAATAAATTCGTAAATCTTCCAGGTCTTCTCCTAAAACACTAAAAGTGCTAAAGTCCTCAATGAAATCTTTATTGTACTCTTTTGTTGTTTTCCAAACAACTGAAACTGCAGATACTGATTCTATGTAAATTCCCTTTGTCCAAAAGTCAATGCTTTCAGTAACTGAATTTACTACAGCTTCTTTAATGATATATATTTTGTTTTTAAGTTCTTTTTTTATTTGAGGACGCCAATGCAAGCACCCACTTATTTGACGTGAATGGTTTAATTTTATATAGGATGTTACATCAACAATACTTAGATCTTCGTAATTACGCCATATATTAACGTAAACGTGACGTGAGTTTTGAATATTGCCAAACATATGGAGATTTTGACTTCCATCTTCAGTTAAATTAAAATACATCTTTGTATACTTATCCAAAATATTTACATAAATAAATCCAGATGTATATTCATCTGGCGTATTCAACAATGTAGCGTTCAGTCCATAAGTCGGATAATTCAAATACGGTTGGAACCATACACGTACCGTCGTATATGGAGATTTTCTCTAGAAAAAATTAATTAAATTTTTTATACTATATTAAACATATAAATAAATTATATAATATTTAAAATCAAGTAGCATAAAAAACTCGCAAATCACATCTTATGTTGTATACTTAAAAAATGGGAAAACTGACTTTTGCATTATTTACTACAATGTTTCAATATTATTTGTGTACAAAATATAATACGTATATAAAAAAAAACAGTAAAATAATTTATTATAACATACTAATTTCCTCATCATTAGAATAATGCAAACTTAGTATCCTAAATACATACTTTAAAGTAAACCATTCTGTAAGCTAAATAAAATATTATTGATGTGTATCGCACTCTAACCAATATTTATCGTTTAAAGTTAAACATAGATAACACAATAAAAAAACTATAACTTCGGTTGCTCCTTTATTAAAATACCCAATACAAATAAAGAAGTTTCCATAGAAGTACTTAATTTTGGACGTTCAGTTTGTATAGCTGCTATATAATTCAGTGTTCCGATCTGAAAAAGTATGCTGCCAATAATCTATTTTGAATTTCGTGAAGATGTTAAGTGAATAATAAAAATAAGTAAAATAATCGGCAGAGCGATATCTCTAAAACTAATGCACTAGTTTGTTTAAAGATAGAGGGCGGAGTGGGGTGTAGAAGTTTGTACAAGTAAATCAAGTTCTCTGAGCGCCATTCACTTGGGAATGGCCTGAAACGATTCTTTAACATATAGCAGCTCACGACTTCCAGTCTTAGACGAAGTAGCCTCTAGGTAGACAAAGAACATATGTCTGAAGGCGAGGGTTTTACGCAAGGTTTAGGATCCGCCATATAAAATAGCACTAATTCGGTGTTGGATTTTTGGTAAGAGAGAGACTCCGAGTGCTAGCACTCACCGCAGAGGAAGAACGTCTAGCCACAATCGGCATCACAGCGAAGATCTTCAATAAATCTTTGATTTACGCCCACGTCCTGACAGAAAAGAAGGACGAAGTGACGAAAGATGTCGTCTATGAGTGCTTGAATCGTACATATGTCCAAATCGCGCTTAACGCCTGGGTGGGCAAAACAGGACAGCATTTCATTCTCCTTACGTGCAGACTTAGTGCGAAGAAATAGCCTACATTCTTCGTAAGAAAAGATCATAACAAGATGTCCTGTTCTACGAAAAGATCCGGCAACTAACTGAATGTTTCAAGACTGTAGCATACTCTTGTACAACCTCCAGAAGTGATCTCGTAGAATGCTTAATGGCAGTGAAAGCATAACACCAGGAGATTGTGAACCCGATTTCTCAATTGTCGACAATGAAATAGRGAGGATAGACATACACCTCTTCGTCGATTTTAAAGCTGCTTGTGACAACACGAAAAGTAGCTGCCTTTATGCCGCTATGAATTTTTTATCCCCGCAAAACTAATATGGCTATGTAAACTGACGTTGTGTGAAACCAAAAGCTCTATTTCATTTCTCTTTCTTTCAAACGAGGCGACTCCCTTCTATACGCTTTCCTTATACCCCTGGAGAATATTGTTCGAGGAGCAGATGTGAATAGAAGAGGTCCCAGCCTTTACAAGAGGCTATAAAGAAGTTTGTTTAATTTATGCCGAATTTCGTGAAGATATCTTGTGAAATAAAAAATATTATAATAAAATGGGGAAATAGATCTGAGACAACGCTGAGGAGTATTGAAGTTAATTTTCCCTAATAAATAGTGACAGTCAACACTACCATTAATTACATTGAAAAAAAATGAAAGGCAGAGAACGGACCGATGATTATCCAGTGATTTAAGATGTAAAAGAAATAAACGAGATGTATACGATGGTATTCGTTTTCCGGTCGACAAACTTTAGGGAGCGGAAAGCAAATTTAAGAAATCTTTTGAACACGCTCGATCCTATTAATTGACGATATGCAATATGGTCTCCAAATGAACACTGCGTACTCCAAAATGGACCGAACTAAACATGTATACAGTAATTTTAACGTGAAGGGGTTGGAAAAATTTAAAGCATTTCGACGGACAAAGCCGAACACAGAGAATGATTTAGAAGTGATATAGTCGAAGTGGTTATCGAAAGAAAATCTGTTGTCAAAGATTACCCCAAGATCTTGTAGATAAGATGTTACGTTCCCTACCATAAGAGATCTGAGAGCATTTATCTAGATTAAGAAAAAGCTTCGATTTCAGGCACCAATCATAAAAAGTATCAATATCACATTGAAGTTTGAATACATCTTGTGAGTTTTTGATTATTACAAAAATTCTTAAGTCATCTGCATATAATAGAAAGTTAGCGAAAGAGAAGCAACAGGAAATGTCATTGATAAACAGCACAAAGAGAAGCGGACCCAAGATGTTTCCTTGTGGCACTCCCGAAGACGCAATGAATGAATCAGATGACACTCCATCGGCACTGACAACGCATCGTCTATTGTGCAGATATGATTCAATCCACTGCAAGAAGACCGAAAGAAACCATAAAAAAGATAGTTTCTTAATTAGAATATTGTGTGAAACTTTTTATCAAAGGCCTTAGAGAAATCTGTGTAGACACAATCTAAATGAAATCCAGCGGAGAATGCAGACGTACAATAATCGCTAGAAACCGCTAAGTTTGAAACAGTGGAGCGCGCGGAGACAAACCCATGCTGATTGACATTTATTATTGATTTTACTGCAAAAACTAATTTATTTTTAACAGAACACTCAAAAATTTTCGAAGCTGTAGAAAGTTTAGAGAGAGGCCTGTAATTGGAGACTACATTTTTTCTACCACCTTTAAGAATAGGGGTAATGCATGTCAATTTCCAGTCAGAAATAAATAGAGAGATATAGATAAACAGAGAGACTTATTGAAGATGAGCATGAGAGGATATACTAAGGCAGTACAATTTTTTATAACTACGGGTGGAAGCCCATCCAAGTCCAATTTGGAGGAAGACTTAATATCACAAATAGTCTTGGAATATCATCCTGTGAAAGACGCAGTGTGCCACAATTTATGGAAAAAAGTGGGACTATTACCAGGATCGTCGTGGGTATAAATCGATTTGAAAAATTCAGCAAACAAGTTGGAGATTTCGCCAGGGGTGCATGCTGAACCGATTCCGAGATTCCGTACTATTAATAAACCTTTTATAGAGAAACTTATCCAATTCATTAAACAGTTTAGTGTAGTGCTGATATTGAACAAAAGAAACATGAGATTTAGTTGAAGAGAATTTTCTATAGTATTTATTTCTAAGATTTTTTAAACGTTTGAGGTCCTTAGTGTACCAAGGCAACTTATATGGTTGTATATGTTTGAGCAGGATATTATAATGACAAAATTCATGAATTGATTTCTTAAAAATCGCGAAACTATTAGCTGTATCTAGTCCCGAAAGTAAATCATCCCATTTAATCTCATCGAGCAGATTATTGAGTCGTTCAAAATCACAATATGCAAAATTAAAACCAGGCCCATCAATAGGTTTAACAGGAGCGAAAAGATGAGTATCCACCTCTAATGCTAGCGGATAATGATGAATGGTGGCTGGAGTAATTGAAGAGAATCCATCGAGAAACCTAAATTTTAAATTATCACTGAGAAACATTAAGTCTAGAAACCGATCCAGACTATTTGAATATGAGTTAATTTGAATCAGATTGAGACTAAGCAAGCTATCGATGAGAAATAACTCCTGAGAAGATGATAAATAGGATTGAATAAGAGCAGGACTATAGGAACAACCAGACCAGACGATATTGCTTAAATTAAAGTCACCCAGAACACAGATATTATTCTTTTTCACCCTATTTAATACCAGCGAGGAAATATTATTTGCGTGCAACTTATAGAACTCTAGAGGACTATTAGGAAGGATGTATGAGACTGCAATGAACAGAGCGTCATTGATACAAATACATAGTTTGTCCAGAATAGAATCATCATTATCAAGCCTAATTAAACGAGGACGATATTTGCGATGAACTGCTAGGAGAACACCACCCCCTCTTAAACAATCAGTTTTTTCATGATCTCTGAACGGAAGACATAGTAGAGATTTGAGTTAAAATATTCACTATCAAAGTAACTAGAGTTCAGCCAAATCGCAGCAATAACGATAATATCAAAGTTCAAATGTGAAAAAAAGTTGCGAATGATATTTGATTTACACCTAATACCCGATAAATTTTGGTAGTACACCGTAAGACAAGAGCCAGTTGAGGAATGTGCAGAAAACTCACGTGTAAAATCTTCATTAAAAGGCGCATCATCTAATCTACAGCACTGTTTTCCCTTCCCTTTGGAAAAAAAGCTTGAAATCGAGTTGTTACGGCAGTAATGAGACTCCACTCGTGGAAATCTATCAATATGGCTTTCCACTTGAAGAGTTATAAATCGATCTCTTTGGATGTAATTTTGACGACGACCTCCTCGTTTATCTTTGTCTACAACTCCTGTTGAGGTAATTTTAGACATCGCTGTACTGACTACTTGTTCGGAAACTGCTAGTGTATTTAAGAAAAAAACTGGCAAACTTGTTTACGTACGCCATTTAATGGAAGGTAATATTTCTGACTATTTTTTCTTCTTGTGAGCGGACCAGCTGTCTTACGTTTTTGTTGAATTTTTTTTTCAATATACCGTACAATATATTCCTTTTGGAATTGCAATGATCCCAACAAGTACCTAACCAACATTTTTGGGCTCCGTGAATTTTTTAATGTAATCTGAGGAAAATCCCTCTCTTAAGTGCTCCCCGCTTAATTACCCGACCCTCCTAAGTACCTAAATTTTTCGTACCACAACTACCATGTTACTTGTAATTATCCCCGCTTAAGTGCGCTTTAAAATTTCTTAAAATATTTCCAAATTTTGAAGTTCAGTGCCAGCACTATACAATCGATTCTTAATTCCACGTGCACCGCTAGTTGTTAAAATGAATTATATCTAAAAACTTCCGAAATGCCTGGCAAAGGGCGAAAAATCACAAGTTTATCAATTAAACAAAAAATACAGATTCTTCATTTAGTTGAGCGTAATGAAAAACCGAAAAAAGACATTGCACAACATTTTAAGTGTGATATTTCAACCATAAATAGGATTTTGATGAATCGCAAATAAGTGGAGGAAGCTGCAAACGCCACCTGCATGAAACGCAAGCGTTTGCCTGGAAGCTGTAATAAAGAAATTGAAAAGGCTCTTGCCAAATGGTTTGACCAAATAAGGGCTGCAAACGTAGTGCTGACAGATGCTCAACTCCTCAAAAAAGCTAGAGAATTCGCTAATAAAATGCATTTTGATTTTTCTCCCACCAATGGCTGGCTGTGGCGCTGGAAACGGCGAGAGGGCATTAAATTTACAAAAATAACTGGAGAAGCGGCTGATGCTGACACTGCGGGGGCGGATTCATATAGATGTCACATATTGCAGAATTTATTAAAAAACTATGAACCCTGCAATGTTTTTAATGCGTACGAGAGCGTATTACTTTATAAAGCACTTCCGAATGGGACTTTTGCTAGAAAGGGAACTACTGTGACTGGAGGAGAAATTCAAAAAATGCGTCTAACCCTATTGTTTTGTTGCAATGCAGACGGAAGTGAAAAAAAAAATATATTCCATTGGAAAATCAAAAAATCCTCGCTGCTTAAAGAGAAAATCATACCCTTCCTTGGATCTTTAGTTCGCTTTGGACAAATATTTTAAAAGAGTTTGATCGCGATATGATAAAGCAAAATAGAAAAGTTGCCATAAGGTGACCGACTTAGTTCTTGGAAAATGTCAAAATTGAGTTTCTTCCTGCTAATACCACATCGATATTACAGCCACTCGATCAAGGAATAATACATGCCTTCAAAGTCTATTTCAGACAAATTGTTGTTACTTGCAATCGAAAAGGGCTTATCAAAAAAAGATTTTGTGAAATCGATCTCAATCTTAGATGCTCTAACTTTTGCAAAGCGGGCACGGTGGCTAGTTAAGAAGGAAACTATAGAAAACTGTTTCCGTAAGATAGGGTTTTATATCCCCTGTTGAAAATTTCTTAGCGTTTCTAATWTTTTTTTTATTTGTTTCAAATTACAGGGTGGATTTTTTATTGAAAATATATCTTAGATCCTACAGAGTTTAAGCAATATGTTAACTGCGATAAAGAGCTTGAAAGTTTTGGAACATTGACGGAAGATGAAATTGTTTCATCCATCTTAGACGAAAAATCCAGCGAAGCATCTTCTGAAGAAAATTCAGAAGATGAATGTAATGATGTTCCACCCTAGCATCTATAGGTGCGCTTTCACAGTTAAACATTTTATGGAAACTAAAGTCTTTATCTTGATGAAATTGAATCGCTTGAAGAAAAACTCTTTAAATGTAACTTTCAATCCCACCATCAAAAGAAGATCACAGATTTATTCATTGTCTAAAATAAAATATGTATGTATGTATTTAAGTATTGCTATCTTTCATCCTAATGTTCATCATACAAAATATGGGTGTATTTACATATGTATAATCAATCAATTTTAAAGAATTGAATTCTTAAAAAAATTGCATAATATTGCTTTAACTTGTTTTGTTAATAAAGTTTTCCTTTTTGTGTTCAAATAATGCTACGATCTTGATTTTAAAATATGTACGTTTAGTTCATTAAATGGTAATTTATGTAAGCTAATAAGAAGATGTAATTATATATGTACAAAAATAATTATGTTCGTATAAGTACCCGCATCGGGTTGGATACTTAAAAAAACCCGCTTAAGTACCTTAAAATGCTGCCATTTTTCATGAGGTACATAACCGGGTTTTACTGTATATTGTACGTAGGACCCAGTATTCGTTTAGGTATTGTTTTGTTATGGACTCGGGTCTGATACTCCTTTCTAGAGTTCTTCAATTTTTGTGCCACTTTCTTTTTGTTAGATTTGGTAGCTTTATGTTTTTGAGCATAATATTCACCACCTTCTATTTCATACATTTCAGGAAAATCATCACACGTTTCTATGGAGTGCAAAGTTCCTGGTAAGGATCATAATGCGTTTCACATGTTATATTTATGGTAAAATGAGTAGAGCAGAGCAAACAACCACATTTAAAGCAGGAACTGATAACATTTCTGCCGCATCCTAGAACTTTGCAAGATTGCTCTAATTTTTCTGCCATGTTTAAGACCTTCACTAAGGAAATTCTACATTTGTTTTTGATTTAACAAAATAKTTGTACACTTCTWCTTACCTTTTATTATGCCACTATTCCTTTTGATAATAACACTTAAAAGATTTTTTAACTACACGTGTACCAATGAACATTACAATTGATGAGAATCGCACGACATTATAACGGTAAAAATTATGGCACATAATTGMAGTAACATGTGTTTTTGTTCTTCTTCTTCCTTTTGAAATAATTTGGCAGTCACTGTTGATATGTCGTTATCACTGACACTGCAAAGCGTTGCCATTGCAAGGCGTTAGCAGTGCAAAGAATTGCCACTACAAGCCATTGCCTTTCGAAATAATTAAATAATATTAAATTTAGTTGTTTGAGCACTCAACAATGATATCTGATATCACTGGATCACAAATTTGAATTTTTTTTTTGTTCCACGGATGCCACTATCGAATTTGTATGTGAAATGTCTCGCTGATTTCGAAAATCGAGTAAATTTTTTTTATGGATACGTTTTTGAGATATTTGCAATTTACCGTTATTCGACAAAAAAAAAGGTGTCTTCATTTAATCATGTATATCTCACTGACCAGTTGAGCAATCTTACCGCAAATTATAGAAAATAAAAGTGAATGAAATTTCCTAAAAATATTGTCTACTCCATTTTTCCATAGGCCTTATAATTTCTGAGTTATTTCGAAAATTTGCCTGTATACCTACACACATGTTAAGCAAATTAATATGACTTCAGGGGTTTCGAACCTGACACCTCTTGCTTTCGATGCAAACTACCTACTAAAACAGTATTTGAGTATTACTATTCTAAAAGTATTATTTGATTTTTTTTAAACGAATAGTGTTATTAGTTTATTCTAATGATATTCGAAAACAATCCCACCTCTACTTTACACACTACATACGCATATACATATGTACGTATACATTGACTTTGCGCGACTTGGATATATTTATTTGATCATGTACAACTTTCCTATTTGTCCATGGATTTTGTTCGGTGGTAGCTTAGTTTTTTTTATAAAGAAACAGAACTTTATATAAAATATCTTTTGTTTTAAAATTTTTTCCTTGCTAAAGTTTATTTTTTTTAATTCTTTCATAAAAAAATTTAAAAACACGAAGTGATTAATCAATTTCTTAGAAATTATAAGGCCTATGGAAAAATGGAGTAGACAAGATTTTTAGGAAATTTCATTCACTTTTATTTTCTATAATTTGCAGTAAGATTGCTCAACTGGTGAGTGAAGGGGAGCTAAAATGAGAAGGCGAAACAACCCCACCATTTGGTTGTGCGCTGGGTTTGGGACCCGTCGAGTAAAAATCGCACCCAATGAATAGGAACAACAAGCCTCGGGTGACTGACCCCCATTTTGATGACTTTGATTTGAGGGCATGCACCTGGAATGTCCGACCTCCTAATTGGGAAGGTGCCGCTGCCCAGCTGGTTGATGTCCTCGTTAGAGTGCAGGCTGACATCACCGCTATCAAAGAAATGCGATGGATGGGACACATAAAGGAACGCAAATTTGGTGTGGGATTTGTGATGGAAGTGAGACTGCGCCACTGAGTACTATCATTCAGCCTGGTGGATTAACGTCTAGCCACAATCCGCATCAAGGTAAAGTTCTTCAACATATTGCCCATTTGGCCCCGACGGAAGCGAAGGTCTATACAACCAAAGATGCTTTCTATGAGCGCTTGGAGCGCACCTATGAGAGTTGCCCCCGCCACGATATCAAAATCGTGCTTGACGACTTTAACGCCAGGGTGGGCAAAGAAGGTATTCTTGGTACTACGGTCCGTAAATTCAGCCTCCACGAGGAAACATCCCCAAACGGGTTGAGGCTGATCGACTTCGCCGGGGCCCGAAAAACGGTTATCTGTAGTACTAAATTCCAGCATAAAAAGATACATCAAGCTACCTGGCTGCCTYCAGATCGAAAAATCACCAACCAGATCGATCACATTGTGATAGACGGAAGACACGTCTCCAGTGTTTTAGATGAGCGTGSGCTCCGAGGTCCTAACATCGACTCGGACCACTACCTTGTTGCAGCCAAGATTCGCCCCCGCCTCAGTGCAGCAAAAAATGCAAGCCATCAAACACAAGGAAGGTTCGACGTCACAGCAGACAGCCGAACGATTTTCTACTCGGCTTGCACTCCTTCTCTCTGAGAGCACTCGTCAACAACTCTATATTAGGGAACTGTGGGACGGCATTTCAAACTCCTTACGTACAGTTGCAACCAAAACTATTGGTTTTCGGAAAGTGCAAAAGAACAGCTGGTATGACGAGGAGTGTCGTTTCGCAGCGGAGAGAAAAGAGGCTGCCTACCTTGCACCGTTACGATCGATCACAACACGTGCGGGATGGGATAGATACCAGGAGTAGAAGAGAGAAGCGGGACGCATTAGCAAACAGAAACACGCCGAAATGAGCGAGTATAAAGAGCTTGCTAAGATGGTCGACAGGGGTAATGCTCGAAAATTCTACGAAAAAATGCGGCGGCTTACAGAAGGTTTCAAGACCGGAGCATACTTAAAATATGAAGAGAACACTTCCCCAGCCCGCTGAATAGCAGTGAGCGCACAACACCAGCAGAACTCAAACCCGATTCCCCAATCGATGACGCTGGATCAGACGTTCCATTGTATGACTATGAAGAAGTTCGAATAGCTCTATCGAGCGTATTTTGTGAAAGATTAAAGCCCACCGTCAACAAACTGATTGGAACTTATCAGTGCGGCTTCAGACCTGGAGAATCAACAACTGATCAGATATTAGCCATGCGCAAAAAAGTCGAAAATAATTTCGTCTATCTTGGAACCAGTGAAAACACCATAAAAAATGTCCGCCTGAAAATCCAACGCAGGATAACTCTTGAAAACAAGTGCTACCTCGGAATAAGTAGGCTATTGAAAAGTAAGGTCCTCTCTCGACGAAATAAAACCGAACTCTATAAGTCACTCATAATTCCCGTCCTGATATATGGTGCAGAGGCTTGGACGATGACAAAATTTGATGAGTTGACGTTACGAGTTTTCGAGAGAAAAGTTCTGCGAAAGCATTGGCCACCATGAATATGGCATTGAATGGAACGATGAGATGTATGATACATACGACAACATTGAAATAGTTCAGCGAATTAAAAGAAAGCGGCTACGTTGGATAGGACTTGTTGTCCGCATGGACGAAAAAACTCCAGCCCTGAAAGTATTCGAAGACCTCCACTCCGTTGGAAGGACCAGGTGGAGAAGGACCAGGCTACCCTTGGAATATCCAATTGGCCCCACTTAGCGAAAAGAATAAACGACTGGCGCGCTGTTGGTAGATAAAGAAGAGGAAAGCTCACTCAACCGTCCCACGGAATCAAATGCAAACGATTTTTCCTCTGTCAATTTAAGAAGCTTAAGATAATGATGGTGAAATGTTACCAATATTTCGCTCTTTCTGATTACCTCGAGAAATACATCACCTTTAAAACGCATATAAGTGTTTTTGTTTCAGATGATCCGGTAACGGGTTATGTATAACGAAATTTTTTCAAAGCCCTTCTAGAGATTCACCGGCATAATCTTATTTATTAAGAACTTTCATTGAAAATTATATTTCCTCAGGTCGCCGCAAAAAAAAACACAAATACATCCTTTTTTTTTGCCTTTAAAATCTGACTCCCCTTAACGGCTTAACAACRCGACCAATAGTTAAACTTAAGCACATAGATTCATAAGATTGAACCCTAAGACAGAGCACGGAGTTCATAGAGGGAGCTGTTAGTGTGCAAAAAAAAATATTAAGTTTATTAATTAAACGCGGAAAACATAATATATGAAGTTTAAAAAACGTATATTGAAATACAACATTGTAGATGTAGATGATGTCTATGACGATATCTAAAATACATTTCGCTATATTAATAACTACATATGTATATGTATAATGGAAATTCAAAATGCATTTTTACTTTATTGGAACGCTTTTACTATCTTCACTTGTATGCGTGACAATTAGACGTAGTACTTAAAAATAAGAAAAAAATTTTAYTTAAGTTACTCCTTTCATAGGCAGACAGACAGTCCCCCGGACAACGTAAGGTGAACAAAACTGTTATATTATTTATGAATTTCTATCAAATTTTATATTTTTAATCAAGGTGATGCTCATTATTTTTTCCATAGTTGTAGTTTGATGTATTATAAATTTGTTGCTGAGTGACAGATTATCAACAAGGAGTTCAATTTGACCAAAAATAGCCGCAATTTTTGAGGAACAGTTCATTTGCACGATGATAATGTCCCATCGCATCAAGCAACGATTGTGACCGAATTTAAAGCCAAAAACGCAATAAATATCATCGATTACCTACCGTGTTCACCAGATGGTTACAATCTGGTGTGTGATTTTTTTCCTTCTTAAACTGAAATTGCAGATCCGTGGAACCCTTTTTAGTCGACCGAAGGGATTAAAATATAAAACAAAATTCGCTCGAGGAGCAAAAGACCAACCCACATAGTATTTATAAAAAGTACTTCGAGGACTAGAAAATCGTTTGCATAAGTGTCTTAAATATATCTAGTGGGGATTACTTTGAAGGCAACAAATTAAATATTGAGAGAGATTAATCTTTGTTTAGTTTTAATTGAAATAATTAGTAGTCGAGTTATATAGTTTGGAACTACTTTCTATGTCCTCCTTCAATTCTAATTACATCCTTTATATATTTATAATTCATCAGAGTGACGAGTGGAGTTGAAATCCGGTTGACTGTATGTCTGTCCATCTGTCCGTCCAATCTGTAAATTGAGTAAAAATTGCGATATCTCTTATCTTTAGTACAAAAAAATATTTCGAGTTTATAGATGGACGTAATCGGACCACTGCCACGACCAGAAATCGCCATTCGACCGAAAACATATATCATGCCAGAATACCTGTGGGACAAAATGTTTTCTAATAACATTAATGTATATATCTCCTAAACCACTTAAGCTACAACAACAAATATTATAAGAACTCCTATCAACATTGAGAAAATTGGCGAAATCCGATGAAAACCCCGTTCACTTCCCAAATAGCGGTACTGTTAAAAATTACTAAACGCGCGATAAATCAATAACTAAATACGCCAAAAACATTAAATTTTACCACCGAGATGGTGTGAGAGAACATTATGAGAGTTGGTTTGAAATTTGGACGATAAGCGTGGCACCGCCCACTTTTCGGTGAAATCCCATGTCTCGGGACCCTCCCAACTGGTTTTAATAAAATAAAAAAAGTACGTGTCATTCTTCATACATTTTTGTGCCATATTGTGAAAATGGACGACATCAGATAACAACCATGCCTATTTCCCATATAGCACCTTTTTAAACTCCACTTCATTCGTCCAGTTTCCAGTACACAAATCAAGAAGCAATTAATATATATTATATATTTAGACCCCGGTACCTATAGTTGACTTCTGATCGAAAATGTCGGTCAATGTGTGATTTATATAACTGAAATTAAGGGATAATCCTTCTCTTACAATGGTATGTATGTATGTCAAAAACGGGTTGAACCGTACCCATACTTCCCTTAGTCCCCATATACTTAAAATAAAGATTTTCGAACTTCCGGGTGACTTTGTATCGAATATATCGGCCAATATGCGAGTTATCCCAAGAGAAATAAGAGAGCATGTTTTCAACATAACAGTCCATCTTTGTGCCAAAAATAGTTAAATTTGAGCGAAAACTTGGCCTAGTCCCTATATAACTAATAGCAGGATTTCAACGCATCCGGTTGACTTTACTCTATATGATTGGTTTTACACAAGAGTGCAAGAGTATAATATTCGGTTGCACTTGAACTTGGTCCTGTCTTACTTAAATATTTATGTATTAAATATTTTCAAATATTTCATATATGTATATAATTTCATATATGTATATGTATATATTGTATATATTTCAACTGAACGTATGGCAAGTCAACTAGTTTTTTTATAAACAAATTAGTGGTGCCACGATGTAGTTAAATTTGATGTTTGTGACAATATATTTGTTTAGGTTATTAGATAGTTATCACACTTTAAGTACTATGTAAGATCCAATATGGTGAATTATTAGATAATTTGCGGCTTTAGCATGATATAATAATTTTAAGTTGCTTTTTTGATTTGGCATAGGTATAATATTTTATAAGACATTTTAACTATACCTATATATATGAAGGTGGTGCAACGGTCTCTTTTCAGAGCTTTAAATGTTAGATTGGGTTTAGTTTTTACAATTGCCCTTAGTTGACCTAAGGTATAATATTTTTTCTTCATGTTTAATCTCACATTAAATTTTAAAAGTACATCTGGAGATAGTTATTATATAATAAGAATATACAGACAGCAAAAATATTTACCCAATATTCAATCTCCTTATTTTTTAAATCAAATAGTACCAATAATCGTCCTATTTTTTCCGGAAAGTATTCTCTCTTATATAAAGAGTTTGATTCTATTTCGAAGTAATACGGTCGTTTGGTAGTGGACGCATTAAATTTAACGTCTAATTCGGAAGCGTTGTGATAAGCCATAAACTGTATGATGTATTTTGTACATCCAGCGCCAAAATTTAAATTGGCTAGAGATGTACTCATTTCGATCAAATGTTCTAAATTGGTAGAGTAGATTACAAACAATTTGAGCTTTATTAGCTCTTTAATCCCTCGATAAAAATGGACCGTCATTGTTAAATCTTTTTCCAAAAGATAATGTCCTATATTGAAAGTTATTGTTTGGTTATTTCGGTCGTCTGGTCGTAATGGTTCATTTTTCCACATAAATTGTGTGTGCACTACCTTATTGCCACTATTGTCAGCTCCAAACCACGCAAAAGAGGCATTTGATCTCAAAGAATTTAATGTTGTTAAATAACTGCCATTTACTACTAAATTACGTTTGGGATATGATAATTCTGCCAAAACCTCACGCCAGCTGTTATCATTCTGAAATTCAAATAATAAATCATTATCAAGTAATTGATTTCCATACTAAATAAAAATTACCTTATTTGAGATTACAAGGTTATATCCGATCCAAGCGGTTTTCGATAGTTCCAGTTTACTTCGACGATTAATTTTATATTTTGAAGATATTTCGGAGGTCGTCGTTAAAATTATAGTACGATTTGGATGAATAACCAAAACCTTAGTTTCTTTGTCATTTCCCGATATAACTTCATGCAATTTCCATGTAATGTTGTATTTTTTTGGGTTGCCAAAATCAAAAACCTCTAGATGTTTTGTATTTAAATAACAATTTTCCTTGCGAAAGCCAGTGCTATTTTCGAAATAAATACCCACAGGTTTAATATTATTCTCTAAAAAAATTTCAGTTATTTCTTTAAAGATTGTCAGGTTTTGCTCTGAACGTTTATATGTTCCATTGAGAAATATTTTTTCATTGTAAAAAACTTTAAGAATACCGTTTTCACTTTTTTGTTTTTGAATTAGCTTATATTTAATGTCAGCAAGATGGCGTGTATTTAAGGGTACTAYTAACGAAACGTCTCCCTCAAAAACATTACTTAAGTCATGTTGTGAACGTAAATGATGTAATTTCATGGAGGTAAAATCTGTTGGCCAATCAACTCTACAAAACCTTTGGAGGTATCCTCTGAAATAAGTAAAGAAAAAATTATTGAAAACGAACTTACGAAAGATGAAAGTAACTGTATTTTTTAATAAAACATTCTGACATTAGTACTGTAGCAGCTATAGAAGTACTATAGTAGCTATACATTTTCTAACCAAATGATTATCGCTTACTTTTTTTCATTATCATCATCATCCACGATATAAACACAAACAAAGGGATATATTTAATATATTAAATATTTCACCTAAAGAAAAAGTCCGGTAGAGGGTGAAAGTGTTTATACTAAGTATAGGACACCAAAGTATGCAGGCGCATCTGCAGCTTATCTTTTCTAAAATAACGATAACCTTAATAACTTCTGATATTACCATAACTCAATACCCAATTCGTGATTTCACTGCCACGATATTTAAAATTATCCTAGTATTCTTTTGTTGCAGTGTAAAAATAAACCACATTTTGAAATTCCATATGATCCTTTGTAGCCGAATTCTTGAAATTACGCAAAACCACAGATTTTGAAAATTAGCGCTTCATTAGAAAAGGGACCAGACGCATACACTGTGATATAAATTTTTTGTGAAAATCCTTTTTTTGTTATTGAAGGTCACTTGACGTCGTTTGACCCTTTTTTAAAAACAATTATAACGCAAGCTTATTTCTACTATTTTCTCTTTCGCAATGCTCAAGCGCAGCTGTGTTTGCTGGTTGATGAAATTTTTGGCCTTTCAGGTGCCGCTGGTGCCGGCAGGTGCCGCTGCCCAGCTGGTTTTGTCCTCGTTAGAGTGCAGGCTGACATCACCGCCTTCAAAGAAATGCGATGGACGGGAGAAGGACTGAGACGAGTGGGTTCTTTTGGAATTTAGTACAGTGGCCAGTGGCGAAAATTCGGTGACGGCTTGACGACTTTAACGCCAGGGTTCACTTGGCACTTCAGTCGGTAAACTCAGCCTCCGTGACGAAACATCCCTAAATGGATCGAGGCTAAATGACTTCACCGGGGCTCGAAATATGGTTATCTGTAGTACTAGATTCGAACATAAGAAAATTCATCAAGCCACATGGCTGTCTCCGGATCGAAAAATCACCAACCAGATCGATCATGTTGTGATAGATGGAAGACACGTCTCCAGTGTCCTAGATGTGAGTGCAGCTAAGATTCGCACCCGCCTCTGTGCAGCAAAAAATTCACGTCAACAAACACAAAAAAGTTTTGACGTCAAGAAGCTGCAATCACAACAGACAGCAGAACGATTTTCTACTCCTGCTCTCTGAAAGCACTCGTCAACACCTCCAACCGAAACCAGCAGTTTTCGGAAAATGCAAAAGAACAGCTGGTACGACGAGGAATGCCGTGTCGCATCGGAGAGAAACAGGCTGCCTATCTTGGATAGATACCAAGAGTAGAAGAGGGAAGCGAGACGCATTTGCAGACAGAAAAAAAAAGAGGCCGAAAATCGAAAGTGTGAAGAACAGGCGAGGCGACTAACAGAAGGTTTCAAGACCGGAGCATACTTTTTTAGAACCCCCAGAGGTGTTCTGGTGCTTAAACCTGCCTAATTGCAGTGAAAGTATAACGCCAGGAGAAAGCGAACCCGATTCCTCAATCGATGACGATGGAGCAGATGTTCCACTGCATGACCATGAAGAAATTCGAATAGCAATTACCCTTATCTGAAGAACAACAAGGCGGCTGGGGCCGATGGATTGCCGTCCGAACTATTCAAACACAGCGGCAAAGAGCATGCGACAGCTTSTTTGTATAATATTTTCAGAGGAAAGCATGTTCGACGATTGGAATTTAAGTCTGCTCTGCCCAATCCGAAAAAAAAGCACGACCCTACAATCTACGCCAACTGCCGTGGGATAAGTCTTCAATATTTCATATAAGGTTCTGTCGAGAGTACCGTGAGAAGGATTAAGGCCCACCGTCACGAAACTGCTAGGACCTGTCAAAATCAACAACTGCTTTTGACAGCATGAAAAGGAGCTGCCTTTATGTCACGATTTTGGTATGCCCGATAATCATGATATTAGGTACTAGGCAGGTTTTTCCACAATTTTATCCATGTATCTTGGTTAAGTAAAATGCACTTTTTCTTATTCACTACGGTAATACACATATTGGCCGATGTATACGGCATAAAGTAAATCAGAAGATCGCCATTTTTTGTATGTATGAGGCATAGGACGGCTATGAGAAAATAGAATTGTGTTATATGCGAAATAGACGTGATTGTAATCCGATTTCGCCAGTTTTCGTACTTAACATAGGAATATCAAGGTAATATAACAAAATAAATGCGGTCGATATTAGTAGATTAGGTCCTGAGACATGAGTTTTTACCTAAACGTATTTTGTTAGCTACTATAAAGTTCGCTTGTACCATCTTAGATGTAAAATTTCATGTCTCTTTATGTATTGATTTATCGCGCTGTTTTTAATTTCAAACACATCCGTTATATTGGGGGTGGGCCAGCTTATCATCCGACTTCCGCTTTTACAGTGCCGGTAGGGGTGCTTAAGAGATTTGTCCTGAGCGAATTTTGGTATTGCATCTTAAGTGGTTTAGAAGGTATGTGCATTAAATCTCTTAGAAGACGCCGCAGTACCAAATTACGGTTTTGGATCTCAATGTATTGCTTAGTTATAACATTTAATATATTTAAAATCGCAATGTTTATAAACATCAGTGTATAAAATAAAAGGAAGAACAAGGCATGTGGCGAATTTTATTGTCGAAAATTGCAAAAAAAAAAAAGATTCTTCATGTTTTTTGTTGTAATGTAAACAGTTTTAAGAAGTTAATAATACAACTGTTTCTCGATTTGGGAACAACAATATTCAAATATTATGCACACGGGAATGAGTCAAAAGTAGTGTTGCTTTTATTGGCTCCCCTCAGAGTACAAGGTGTGTTCCAAAGTAAACAGGAATCTAGCGCCCCCTGGTGGCGACGTCTATATGTTGACTGGTACGTTAGAACGTGCTACTTTTATCGATTGTCCAGTGAGARTTTTATGATATTTTATTTCTTGGAAGTGAAGTAATTGAGTTTTAAGTGTCAGTATGTTTGTATTATCGGTGGGAAAAAGAGCCAACATTAAATTTTGTTTTAAAATTGGTAAAACTTTTACCGAAACGTTTCAATTGATGGCACAAGTTAATGGCGAAGATTGAGTATCCCGTAGGAGAGTGAAGGAGTGGTTCCAACGTTTTCAAAGTGGTCGTAAGGACAAAATGACTATCAACATTGGGTCTGATCAAAATCCGAGATAATCGGAAACTCCCTCGAAACTGAGCGTGAATTCATCAAAAATCAGCGAAATCATCGTTGAAATTCATGGAAATGGAATTGAACATCTCCAAGATATCGATTTATCGCATTTCGACCGAACATTTGGACTTACGAAAGGTGTATGCACGGTGTGTTGCGCACAAATTGACTGACGACCAAAAATTGCTCAGAATCCAACATTCGAAGGACGATTATTTGACACATTTTAACTATTACCCACACACCGTATTCACCTGATACGAGTATGACACCGCGCGACTTAAGCTTTTCCGGAAAATTGCATTTGCCCATGAAAGGAAAGCGTTTTGCAGACGTAGAGGTCAAAAAGTTTGCACTGGCATACTGGCAGCCATATAGGTCAACGAGCTAAAACACTCGTTCGACATGCTTTTGAACTGTGCAAAAAGCTGTATTGAAGCAGAAGGAGACGATTTTGAATAAACTAAATTGATTTTCCGAAAAAAACATTTGTTCTGTTTTTTTTAAGTCCTGTTTACTTTGGGACGCACCTTGTACAATGTTACAAAAAAATGTTAAAAGCAAGTAAGGGAGGGATAAGTTCGGGTGTATGCGAGAACATTTTATAACTTTGCAACTTGATAAAATCAAAGTCAGCCAGTTGTTCGAAAATCCTGATTTTTTAACCATTTTAGACACAAAGATACACTGTTGTGAGTACAGTACGCTTTGTATTTGGGATAACTCACCTACTGGCCGATATATGCGGTAAAAAGTCAACCGGAACTTCGAAATCTATATATTACGTATATGGACTGATGATGATGGGAAAATATTGACCYGATTCAACCCATTTGAATTTCTCAGCTTTCTTAATACTATCAGCAAAAGATTATCTGTGAATTTCAATTATAAATCTGTACTGGGATTCATATATTCTTTGCTTAGGGGCTTTTTATTGCATTTGGCACTTCTAAGGCGTTGGGTAGCATACTCTAAAGGATATGATTTAAATTTGTGTTATATAAGAAGTAGGGAACTGTAACAAACTAAATCCGATTTAAATAGGTAGGCCGTGTTGTCGAGATATGTGATTTTTCCTAATAGTGGGTGGTGCCACGCTATTTGTCCATTTTTGAGTGCGACTCTGTTTAAGCCTTCTCATACTATATCGGAAGTAAAATTTTATGCCTCTGGCATATTTAGTCTTTGATTTATCGCGCATTTATTAGTTTTTTAACAATACCGTTATCGCTACTTCGCCCATGTGCCCAACTAGAGTTTCATATGTTAACTTAATGCTTAGTTACTTCAATTTATAGGTTTTGTGGGCGTGGCTGTGGTCCATTGTGCCAAACCAGAGTTTCATATATTATATTAACTTAATGCTTAGTTACTTTATAGGATTTCAGTTAATTGCGTTTTGTGGGCTTGGCTGTGGTCCGATGACTCCCATCTACATACTTGCACTATTGAACCCGCGTTCTAAGCTTTATCAAGATATCGCGATTTTTACTCATGTCACAGCTTGCACGAATAGACACATAGGGACGGACAGACAGACAGTCACCTAGATTTCAACTCGACTCGTCTTCCTGATCATATGAATATACTATATACAACCCTACGTCTATCTCGATCAGTTTTAGTTGATACGTACAATCGTCCTTTTGTGTTTCTGAATATATATCTTCTATATACTAATTTTATATACATATGTATATGAAATAGAATTTTCCATAATCATATCTTGTTTTAGGAAACTGAAAATATTGTTCATAACATAACTGGTAATATTGGATTATTTCAAATAAAAATTGGGAGACATTTTGAAAAGATCTATATTTTAATATTATTTAAAAAACTAAAAATATTTTAAATATTCTACTTTAACAAACAAATAATAGGACTTTTTAGTTTAAATTTCGCGTGAACATCATTCTTCGAWGTACAGGGTTTGTCCGGAAAGTAATAGGACTTAGTCAATTAAAAAACAAAAATTGAAGCAATCGTTACAATTCTTTAAGAACTTTCAAAATAGGCTCTTTCTGCGTCGATGCAGCGCAGCCAGCGCGATTTCCAATTATTTCTGTGATTACGTTATTCAAAAATTGGGGGTCGCTTTCACACATGTTAAAATTTTCTTTCGGACCATCTACGTGCATTTACGCAATGTAATGAATCATGGATTTTGATAAACTTAACATCTGGGCGATTAAACGAATACTTAGTCGGTGTTTGTGGAAGTCGCAGGTCTCCCAGCACAGTCTTCATCAGCGACCTTTTCCCAGCCCTCCAAAAGGCCGAAGGTGCAACGGAAACACACCACTTCTTGCTAAAATAACATCTGGGTAAACGTGCTTGATCACATCATCTATCGCAGATTTACCGAGTTTCACACAGAATTTAATCGCGTACCTCTTTTCTAACGAACGCTGCATTTGTATTTTCGTCTTGCAGAATGACAGAAACACGTCGCGCGAAAATGTTTATCCTGACTCTCCAGGTGCTCTAAGACAACTGACCAGCCGCTCGTTTCGTTAGCTAGGAACGCCCCCCTGTATATTAATTCTAGGTTGGTATGACTATGTTATTGTTGCTACTGCTATATCGAAATAATTATTATTGTTTAGTATATGATTGTCTTTCTGAAGTACATAAAGTGCCATCAGTGACTTTTACGATGATTGATTATTATTAGCTGAGCGGGCATGGGCCCGGCCTCTAATAAGTTTAATGTACATATCCCCTAAACTACAGAGGCTAGAACCACCAAAATTACTCATCGCGAGTACTATAAGAACAGTTTGAAAAATGATAAAATCGGGAGGCAACAGCGCCCACTCCTCAAAAAACGGTGGTATTCAAAACTACTAAAAGCACAATAAAGAAGTAACTAAATACACCACAGACATTAAATTTTACGGCCGAGGTGGTATAAGAGGGCTTTATGAGAGCCGGTTTAAAAATTGAACGATGAGCGTAGCCCCGCCTACTTTTTGATGAAATCTCATATCTCAAGACTTGGTAGACCGATTTCGACTCAATTTGGTGAGTTTAGTTATTTTTTATGTTAGTGTGAAAATAGGCGAAATCATACTACGATCACAGAATATGAAGACCCCAATATCTGTAGTTGACTTTTCGAAAATATCGGTTAATGTGTGGGATGTACAATTGAAATTCAGAGAGGATCCTTTCTTGGCAATAGTATTTCTGTGTGTCAAAAATGGGTTGAATTCTGAGCCCCCATAACATAAATATCTTCAAACTGAGGTGAACTCTATGATGAATTCTCGGTCAGTATTTGAGTTATCTCAATGAATATTACGGAAAATATTTAGGCCATAACAGTATATCTATGTGCTCCATATAGTGAGTGTATGTGTGGTGATTGGATATGAGGTACCTTAATGAAACCCAGGGGACATTTTTTTAATTTGTGGCATGATAATAGTTAATAGTTAAAATCGGGTCGATAGTACCCCAAACCCCATTCTAGCAGAGCGCGAACTGCAAAAGTTGCTAGAAGCCAAGAATCTGAAGAGCAGACTCAGACGCGTCAGATTTTAGATTCTCAGCGTCATGCGWCTCAAAGAGCTTCTGAGACCTTAGAGCAGAGTCAGGCCCGTCTGGCCTTGGATGCTGAACGCCACGCATCTCAAAGGTCTTTCGAGGGTTTCACACAGACTCAGGCCCGTCAGACCCTGGATGCTGAACTCCACGCATCTCAAAGGGCCTCTGAGACAGTAGAACGGACTCAGACATGTCGAGATTTAGATGCCAAACGTCACGCGCAATTTTTTGCGGCAGAGACTGGTCTAGGTTTTCAATGAGTACTTGTTAGGCATTTAATGGTGCCGCTTTTGAGTATGACCCCTTGATCGACTATGTTAATCACCGATTGGTAAGCATTGAGAGAATGGATAAAAAATGCAGATATTGTTAAGTACTGAAATGGAGAGAAGAAACTCCAGGTATGTGCTGTTCTGTTGAAAATTCCATTACTTGGCGAGCCAGAGGAACCTCTTAAATTTTTACTTTTATACGACAGTAACGAATTGCGCGTTTTTAAGCAGGATTAGAAACTATAATTCTTGCTATCAGATGACGTCATTTTTAGTAGATAAGGAGGTCGTAATGCCTGGATTTTCACCTACTTTTCCCATCCAAGGGCAGGTGTATAACAGGATTGGTTTCTTACTTCTCGCAAATAATGAACAACCAAAGTTTTTTGCGATGAAGAAAACGAAGGTAATCGCAGGTGTTAAAAGATAAAAGGAATCGAAAGGGATACTGTTTTAGAGAATGTTGGACGAACATAATCGCCTTATCAATACTTTCAAAGTAGCAACAGAAAGAATGCCGGGAGAGGATTATAGGTTGGTGTTGCCCCCGATCGCACACCAAGTGGGGAACATGAAAGGCGGTATAATGCACCGTTAATAAATGAAGTCGCAGTCATGGTTACAGGCGAACAGTTTGCTTCCCGTGATATAGTTTTACAGGCCCGAGATGACACATTAACCAGGGTGCCTGATACCTATAAATTTTATGATGCGTTGCAATATCCGATCATATTTAGTAAGGGACAAGAGGGGTACCTTTTTCAAGTTGCTCAAATTAATCCTTTAACAGGTCTTATTTGCATAACAAAAAGGTTTTATGCATGAATTTTTACGCCTAAAACATGATGATACGAGAAAACAACTTTAACAACAACGTTAAAGTTGAAAGAGAGGTTACGGTACATATCATTAAATCAAATTAAACTAAGAGCAGAGAATTACATCCATCTTCAAGACGCCGTGGCAAACGACGCTATTTTAAATCCAAATAACGTAGATCGCATGGTCATTTTACCGTCTTCATTTGTAAATAGCCCGCGGTACTTACCGAATATACTGAGGACGCGTTTGTTTATGTGCATACAMATGGTCGCCCTGACTTATTCATCACCTTTACTTGCAACCCAGCCTGGCCCGAAATAGTCAATGAGTTGATGCCGGGCAAAGCGCAATAGATAGGCATGATATAGTCGCAAGAGTTTTTAGACTAAAAATTAAAAAAATAATGGATGTGATTAATAAAGGCCGAGTGTTCGCAGAAGCGCGCTGCTTTATGTACTCTGTCGAATGGCAGAAACGTGGACTGCCACATGTCCATATATATAAGTTACGACCCGATCAAATAGATAACATAACCAGCACTGAAATAGCGGATCCTAACATTGACAAGACTCTCCATGACATTATTGTAAAAAACATGATTCACGGTCCATGCCGACCCGAAAATCCCCAGTGCTCCTGGAAGAAGACGGGAAATGCAAAAAAAAAATTCTTCGCAAGTTAGTGAAAGAGACCGATCACAACGACCACGGATACCCGCAGTATCGTAGAAGAGCGCCGGCAGACGGAGGTCGAACAGCAACCGTGAAGCTCCGAAATGGTAGCTCCGTTACGGTTGATAATTGTTGGGTAGTCCCCTATTTACCAATTTTATCAAAAATGTTTAATGCCCACATAAATATTGAGGGATGCAGTTCAGTACGCGCGAAGGTGGTTTGTTATTTTTGAATGCTCCTGGAGGCACGGGAAAACCCTTTCTTTTAAACTTGCTTTTAGCGCAAATCTGAAAAGATAAAAGAATTGCTGTAGCAGTTGCCTCTTCAGGAATAGCCGCTACTCTGCTCAATGGTGGTCGAACGGCACATTCGGTGATTAAACTGCCATTAAATTTAGCCCATGAAGAATGTTTGTAATATGAGTAAAAACAGCGAGCGTGGACGTATGTTGCAGCAATGTAAATTTTTTGTTTGGGATGAGTGTACCATGTCTTATAAAAGAGCAATTGAAGCTCTAGATCGGACTTTGTAAGACATCAAGAGTAATTCAAATATCATGGGGGTAATGGTGGTACTTTTAGCGGGCGATTTTAGACAGACTTTGCCGGTTATCACTAAAGGCACCCCTGCAGATGAAATAAATGCGTAATGGCATGATTACATTGGATCATGAATTCTGCAATGTTGTGCATAATAGAGTTAGGTCGATTCCGGACTTTTTTCGATTCGGGATTTCTAATAGTGCGGAAAAGTTGCCATAGTACTTCCTGATTCCAATGCAATTTTTTGTTTTGAGATCGGATTGCATCTCCAACCCCAACTCCGGCCTTGAAATTTCGGAAATTCGCCTAAAATCGTGAAAATGTCTACCTAGCGCCTGAAATACGTATCTCATGGTTATAAAATATACAAAGTTATTTGTCACGTCATTTGCGACCGAAATGGTTTGTGTGATCATGGCCGTAGGACGAACCGTTCCCGAGATACGAGCGAAAATGCGGCACGCCACAGCGCAAGGYGAAAATTGTTGCAGCTCTCAGCTAACCTGTATTGGTCACCCAGAACCCACTGCGTGGAGGTGGCTGCTCTTCGGGTCCCTCCCAAGCCCAACCCAAGCAACCAACCATATGTCAGGCTTGTTTTAGTCTGAATCTGTGTCAAATTGATTGATTAAATAAGATTTTGTACTAAACTTTGGCACTTGTTGCCTAGATTTCAGTGTAGAGCGTATAAAACGATCACGAGATTGGGGGCCAATAACTTTAGAAGATGCCTCTGTCACCAGTTTGACGGTTCTCTCGACTGCCACGATGTGAGAGGGGAACTCACTAAATTTCCATACCTCTGCAGTGTCACCCGACAGCCCTTTTATGAGTTCTTTGTTAGAAACTGAACAAAGAACTGGTGGCACAGTCAAGGTAATAGTCTTCCAGTTAATCATATCGTAGTAATTATTAGCTTTGAAATTCAGCTTTGGCACTTCCATTTACAGTGTCAGACTCTGCTTCTCTGGCTGCCAGAAGACGGTCAAGGGCCAACTTTCTGACTTCTATCCGTTCGTCAGTCATCATACTAAGGAGAATGTTTTCTGGAAGAGCAAAGAAATCATTCTGTTGAATGGATGAATCGACAACCTTGCGCAGTTTAGCAGGTAAGTATCTCGACCTTTGAATTGCAGCATAGAGATGGCGCGAKCCATSTTTGATTGAACTGTTGAATCTTATTGAGAATCACAAAGGTGAGTAAACTGTAAGTATGTACTTGACCAAAATCCTTATTTCCTTGGTTGGTCAGTAGAAACGTATAATCTCAGAATTCTATTTGCACAGGTAAGCCAGAGATTTGCACATGTTACCTGGATGCATCGACGCTAAATTGTCATCAGCATCGTTTTTGGAAGAATCCATGTGCGACGCATCTAAATTTTTGTCGTCTGTATGGGAGTCTGGCTGATCTGAATGGTCACGTGTTCTAGCTGATACTTTTTTGGTAAATATTGAAGTTGAATGACGTTTACAAGCAGCGATGTCAAATAATTTTCCGGCAGAAGAGACAAAGTCGTCTCTTTTAGAGCTCAAACCTATTGGGTTCCTTAAAAACATTTGTTTAAGAGTCAGAAATTTCTTATGGTATGTGGTGAGCATTTGTACAACTCTGGTGTGTGAAACTATCGGAATAGATGACTTTTTGAAAGTATTTCCAACCTTTTCTGCAACTATTTCTGTAACCCCTTTACTCCTAGGTTCATAGTTGTCGCCTCGGAGTCGCCCTAAACGAAATCTTTCAAGTTAAATGTCTTGACCATAAAATAATTTATTTGGATAAGGATTAATATAAACAAATAAATAGCATGGTTTAAATTTGGTTAGCATTTTCATTAATGTTTAAATTGAAAAAAACTTGTTGTAGTAACATAACTACAATAGTTGGACATATGCTACCGCGGAGTTTTTTGTAGACATTATGATGTTCTTCAATATTGTTGTATTTTACTTTGTTCTATCGCTAATAGTTTCGGCAGCGCATTCGACATTTTAAGACTACCTCTACACCAGAACGAACGTTGAAACCATCGTTGTGCAGTTCAAAGGGAAACTGTATCGGATCCATAAACTACAAATTTTTTTGGCGGCTTGAGATGCATTTTTGCCTTCATCGTAGTAGTACTGTAAACTATGCCGTATTTTCTCTTTATTTTGCTCCATGTTTGCGACGCTATAACTCACGAACGACTCAAAAGAAATGACAATCAATAAAACACGTGTTAGCGTGTGAAATGAGCTTTCCAAAAAGGTATAGCATGGCCCGATGCGACGAACAAAACTAGAACTACAACAGCTATCCATTAAGTGCTTAGGTTGCTTTTGAAGAAATTTTGATGTGAAGTTGAGGACCGGAACGCGATAATGGGACATTGTTGCAGGAGGACTTACAGCCGAGGAAAACGAAAAAACTTATGCGGACGATGTCGCGGGTAAAAGCTAATACTATATAAAACATACGCTCTCATACAAATTTGCAAACAAAAAATTAAAATATGCATTTAGTTTTCAACTCCATTTTCAATGAAACGAAGCGTAATGCCATCAGAATTCACTTTGATCATAGAAATATGGAAAATCTTAGGTCTATTTATAACTGGTATCATACTTTCGCACAATGTTTTGGCAATGCTGCGGTTTAGGAAATGTTAATAAAATGCAATGAAAGTTCGTAAAATTAGTCTATGTGTGTACTAATTGTCAAACTAATTGTGAAGTGGTAAATTATATGGTTAAATTATTATA